>NC_133664.1:153296051-153596051 GCF_037893015.1 Macrotis lagotis
AGCACTTCGTTGTGCTCCCATCACCATTCCCTGGTCTGTGCCTTTGGTGAGTGTTTCAGAAAACTGAAATTGTGCCAAGAAACACTTTGAGTTCAGGTTGAACAGTTTGTTATTTCTTTGGGCTTCTAGAATAAAATAGGAATGGTGCTGGTTGGGAAAAGCCATTTGTGAAATCAGATAGGAAGATGTTTGCTTTTTTTAAATATTTGGCAATCTGTCATTTAGCTCATGTACAAATAAATTAATCTCTTCCTCCCCCAACCCCCCCCACCACTAAAAAAATCTACTTATAAAATTTAGAGTGAATTTATCAGGAAGTTTGAAAAGACAAGCTATGGCTCTCTGGTGACTGTCCTTTCTGACACTAGAGAATATTTGTGGTTATAGGGCTTTGTGTTTAATATTGAGCCCAGTATTTGGAGGGGGGGGGATAAACCAAACAGTGCTTGACACAAAAATAAAAGGAGAAAAAGTCACAAATTATTAAGTAGGTTTCTTTTTGTTTTGTTTTGTTTTGCAAGGCAGTGGAGTTACGTGACTTGCCCAAGGCCACACAGCTAGGTAATTATTAAGTGTCTGAGGTCAGATTTGAACTCAGGTCCTCCTGACTCCAGGGCCCATGCTCTATCCACTGTGCCACCTAGCCATCCCAAGTAGGTTTATCTAATGTAAAATTAGAGCTGAAAGGGACTTTATAGAGTTTCTTCAAACTCCTTTATTTTACAGATGAGGAAACACCCAGAGCAATGAAATGACTTGCTCAAGGTCACATTTAATTACTGATATTAGAAGGAATGCTTCTGACTCATAAGTCTGATGTTTTCTTTACTATACAAGTCTTGTTTTTTGTTAATTTAATAGGTTAAATATTATAATACTAAATAGAATAAACTTGCAGTTAATGCTTTCTAGATTATACAATTTTTTTATTCTTAGATTTATTAATGTCTTTAAAATTGTGATTCTCAGAATTTCAAATGCATCCTTATAAAGTGAACAATTTTAGAATGCTTCTAGTAGGACCAATAATAACATCATATAAACAGAACTGGAAGGGGGGGGTTATCTATTTCAATCTATATCAATTTTATAGATGAGGAACCTGAGACCCACAGAGGTTGTTGTGATTTGTTCAAGGTCACTGGAGAAGTAATATCGGTGCCAGGATTCAAAACCTAGGTTCTCCAGTTCTAAATCTAGTGCTTATTCCATTGCCCCACACTGTTTCTTTAAATATGCTTTGAGTGGCTATGCATTTTCATGGGAAATAAACTTTCTCAAGATACCCAAATGGCTGACAGATCCTTAGGAGAATTTTATTGCAACTGGTTGAATTTTTATGGGAAGACCGCTTTTAGCATTATTAAATGCTAATTCTTTGAAGGCTAAGTCACTATCGAATTTAGTTTTAGTTCTTTGCCAGTCCCTTTTGATGCCTGTTGCCTGGGGGTGGAGTGGGAACTTTCTGTTTTAAAAGTGTTAAAAAGCAGTCTATGTGCATTTACACCTTCTAGAGTGATGAATATTATTAAGTTTAATTCTTGGACATTTTAATTGTTTTACAGCACCTTCAATTCAAACACCCTAGGACTTTGTGATAAACAATTTCGTTTACTGGTCCTCATCTCGCACCCTACTCTCAGTGGCTTTGTTAGACCAAGGTTTCAGTTTTGCTTAAAAGTGAAGTATAACTCTCACTAGTATAATAACAGGTGTTGTGAGTAAGTGTGTGTTTGCATATGTGTGTATACATATAACTAAACATATATTGCCTTGCAACATCTAATAACATGGATTTTAAATATTATATTTATTTTTCAAATTAGGAATCTGAAACTCAGGGAGAGGTTAAGTGAGCCCTAGCATGTAATAAATGGAATCCTGTTTGTTTTCTCATCTTCATTTTTGTTATGCTAAAGCTAAAAATGTTTTTGTAAATAATAAACTACTTCTGATATTTTATTACTTAGTATTCCATAAAATACTGGCAGCCTTAAGAACATTATTTCAATTTGTTTAGTATCTTTAAGTTTTTGAAGACCAAATTTCTGTATAAAAGACTTTTCTCCAACTCCCGACTCTTTATCATATTGAAAACAAGACTTTCTAAGACATGATTAGCCCAGTTTTTAAATAAGATCATTTTTAAAATTAAGAATTGCTTCTTCATAGATTTGGAAACAGTTTTCTAAAAAACAGTTGTCTAGGGTCCCAGCTTTTGAGTTTGGTGTTTGTGTGTGTGTGTGTTTTGTGTGACCCTGGGCAAATCACTCAATCTGGATTGCCTCTAATCCAGGGCTGACTCCAGTCAACCTGATTCTTATCTGGCCACTGAACTCTGATGCCTGTAGAAGAGAAAGTGAGACTGGTGAGAAGATACTACCCCCCTACCCCCCCCATCCCAATTCATGTGGTTGTCATGGTCATCTTCAAGAAAGACAAAAATAGTTTTTCCCCAGTTTTTGATTTATAGAATAATTAATTAAATTAAGATTTGGGGGACAACCTTGTGTTTTATTTGTAATATGTAAAGGATTGTAGAAATAGTGTTTGTATTTTATTTTGGACACCAGAAATGCTAGCTAGTTTTACTTTACAAATTTGCTTGTGAATTCAATTTTTGTTGAAAAGCAGTTATTAGATTTCAAAAATTTATTTCATCTGAGGTATTTTCTAAACATTTTTTATTGTTAATTAGATAATAGGATTGGAATTTGAGGTTGCAAAGAATTTTAGAGATTCATTCCCCTCATTTTACAGTTTGAATTTATTGCTTGTCCTTCTGAAAGAGAGTGACATCCTGAGAGTGCTGCCTTGATATATGAGTGAATTGGACTTAAGAGAGCTGGGTAGTCTTCAGTCTTAGCCCCACCTCCAGAGTCATGGTAGTCCAATGGTAATTTAAGGTCGTTCCCAGGCCTCAGTTCCTGTAAGCAAAGCCTTTTCTATTACCTAGAGCTAGGTAAAAATAGAGACCAAAGATTTACCATTTTGTGATTTACCATTACAAAAGTACTAGTTTGGAAGAGACTCTAAAATTTCAGGTTCAGACTGAAAGCAATTGCTGTTTAGTTTACATTATAGTCACACATTAGGTGACCTAAACAATGAGCCTTGGAAGCTGGGGGGCTGTTATTGACCCTTCAGTGAAAACCTGAGTTATTTGGATTTAAAGGATTAGTCCAGTAACTCCATTTGAAGCACTATGGGACTGGTCCTTGAAATCTCTGTACTCCTTTAAAACTATTTATATTTTCAAGAAATCAAATATGAAAACTCAGGACCAAAAGACCCAGTTTTTCCAAAGTGAAAGACCATGGAAATAGAAGATAGCCTAAGGAAAGGCCATTGAGTATAGCAGTTAAGAAAGCATTGGCACCTTTGATCAGAAATATCAAATATATTATTTTCTTCAAAATAAGGCTGTTAACTACCATGTTATATTTCACAGCCTGACTACCAAATCCCTATCCAAACAATATGTACCAGTCTCCCCTTTGCCTCTCAGGAAATAATAAATAAAATCTGTGTACATTACAAAAAACATCACTAAGTATCCAATTTGTTATTGATCTAATCTTTAAAAATCACTTTAAAAAAATAAATCTTACACCTACACAAAACCACACCCCAAGTCAGAAAATTGCTAATAGAAGCTGGAGAAGCAATTCAATCATTTCAGAACCTTAGAGGATTTTACATAATCAATGTTAATGTTTAGTACTGCTAATCTGTAATATCAAGTAAAATAATAATAGCTTGCATTTATTATAGGGCTTTATGGTGACATTTAATCCTAAATACTTTGTGACAAGATAATGCAAGCATTAGATACATTTTCGGTTGAAGAAACTCCAGCATAGAATGGATTAAATTAAATATTTTTATCATGGTCACACAACTAAAGTGCAGAAGGTGAAATTTTGAATTCAGTTCACTTTCTTCAAATGCCAACATCTTTGTGCTATTAGATGAGTCATTTTGGGAGTGAATTTAGGAGAGTGAGAGAGTGTGTGTGTGTGTGTGTGTGTATGTATATGAGAGTAACACCTAAAAGTTGAGGTTCTTAAAAGTGAGAACCTCTACCCTAAGGAAATATTAGTTGTTCCAAGAAAAGTTGAGACATCGTTATAAGGATTTTTAAAATGTGGAATAGATTAGCTGCAGTAAGTTCCCTTTCATGGGATCTCAGTTTTTAGATGTAGTTTTCTTTATTGATCTTATTTATAACATCTGGCATAAAGTCCAGGAAAGAGGTATTTAGTAGGTGTCTTTTATGGGTCATTTTATTCCCACTGCTAATAAACCTACACCCTACATAGATTTCCTTTAGTTTCTGAGGCAAAGATCGTCTTGCCTCCCCAGCTGTCTTTCCTAATCCATTCTATACTTTTTTGCCAGATTAATCTTCAAATTTAAAAGTTGTAGCTTACTATTTTGGTAATGATAGTTAAAGACTTTCATTAAAAAGCCTTTTATTTATCCATTACTAAATTCTTCAATCAGATTCCATATCATGACAAAATAGGAAACTGAATTAAGTTTTCAAGAAATTATTTTAAAAATTAATATGCCATCTTCATTCCCATTGAGCAAATTTTAATAGATGAAAAACTAAACATTCAATATCTGTTCGCATAGTATAAAAAAATTCCATATTAGCCATGTCCCAAAATATATCTTTTTAAAGTTTGTCATTTGTCAAGAGCCGAGTGGCTCATTTTGTAGTCATTTGCACTATTGATGAGAGTTCTAAAGTTGTTTTTCTCTAGAATGTTCCCAAAAATATTGTTCATATAATCCTGTTCACTCTAAATTTATAAAGTTCTCCTCTGAAATTGTCCACTATCATTAAATTTCCTAAGAAAATAGTGATAGTGTGTATTTATTGTTTGTTAATATAAACATTTCCCATTTTTTAAACCTCTTTATCTCTTCTTAAAGTCTCTTAAAGTCTTTTTTTTTTTTAAGGTTTTTGCAAGGCAATAGGGTTAAGTGGCTTTCTCAAGGCCACATAGCTAGGTAATTATTGAGTGTCTGAGGCCGGATTTGAACCCAGGACTCCAGTACCGGTGCTTTATCCACTGCACCACCTAGCCACCCCTGGTTCACTTCTTAATGAAAGTACTGGTAACTTAAAGGTAGAGAGATTCTTTATATTCTGATGATTTTGTCCTTCATCTTTTTTTTAATTTTATTTTTTTTGTACTCAAAGATTTTATTGATTTTGAGTTTTACAATTTTTCCCCTAATCTTACTTCCCTCCCCCCACCCCACCCCATAGAAGGCAATTTGCCAATCTTTACATTGTTTCCAGGCATTGATCCAAATTGAATACGATGAGAGGGAAATCATATACTTAAGGAAGAAACAAAGTATAAGACATAGCAAGATCAGACAATAAGATCGGTTTTTTTCTAAATTAAAATTAATAGTCCTTGGTCTTTGTTCAAAACTCCACAGTTCTTTCTCTGGATACAGATGGTATTCTCCATCACAGACCGCCCCAAATTGTCCCTGGTTGTTGCACTGAAGGGATGAGCAAGTCCATCAAGGTTGAACATCACCCCCATGTTGCTGCTAGGGTGTACAGTGTTCTTCTGGTTCTGCTCATCTCACTCAGCATTAGTTCATGCAAATCCCTCCAGGCTTCCCTGAAATCCCATCCCTCCTGGTTTCTAATAGAACAATAGTGTTCCATGACATACATGTACCAGTTTACTAAGCAATTTTCCAATTGAATGTCCTTCATTCTTGAAGAAGACCATGACAAGCAAGTGAATTGGGTTTTGAGTGAGAGGAGCTGTGCTAAGTCACCAGCCTCACTTTCTCCTCTGGAGCCATCTGGCCGACTGATTCGAGGAAATCAGGGTGAAGGGACTTGCCCTGTCATAAAGCAAGTTAAGAGTATGAGATCAGATTTGAACTCAGGTTCTCTGACATAAGGGCCATTGTTATACCCACCACACCATCTAGCTGTCCTCTCTATATATGTCCTACAAAAGTGGTGTCAAACTCGAATAGAGGGGCGGCTAGGTGGCGCAGTGGATAAAGCACTGGCCCTGGAGTCAGGAGTACCTGGGTTCAAATCCGGTCTCAGATACTTAATACCTACCTGTGTGGCCCTGGGCAAGCCACTTAACCCCATTTGCCTTGCAAAAACCAAAAAAAAAAAAAAAAACTGGAATAGAAACATCTTTATGGATCCATGTTTGTCTTAGAAAACCTGGAATAAATGTTATCCAAGTTGTATTCTTTATTTTATTAAACATTTCTCAGTTATATTTTCATTTGATTTAAGTAGCACTTGAGTTTTGCTGTCCTTGAATTTGACACCTCAGTTCTAATATTTTTTGGTATATTTTGATATAGATTACCCAGTTATATTCTAATCGGGATCTGGTCATACTAGTAAAGTTGTCAGCTCCATGCAGTCTGTATTTGTGTGTTTGACACCTTTGCTCTTTTGATCTAATGCCTTATTTTTTTCTTATTTTCCAGCATTTTTTGTTGCCCTACTTGATCATTACTTTTGCATGTAAATTATTGATTACTAAAGTGTTGTCTGTATACTCACTAATATAGATTTAATTCCTCATAAAATTTCTCTGCCTTCTGAACTTCAGCAGCAGACCTTGGTGAACAGACTGAAATTATCTTCAAAATTATCTTTATGCAGATGTTTATCTTCAAGGTGATACTATTGATATCACCTATGAAATTATATTTCTTGTTTTGGATGTATGATGAAAACAGATTCTATTCTATCTCCTTTATTTACCTATTCTGAAAGAAACAATGAGACTTCCTTTGATGTATTCCTTGATTTAACTTCATTTTGTCTTTTGGTTCCATTTTTGGTGAAAATTTCAAGATTGATATGGTTCAGTTCCTTTTATAATATGAACAAAGATCCCATGTTTATGGCTATCGATTGTTAATACTCTGAAAACAGCTTCTTAGCACTCTTTGTTCTCTGTAGAATCAGAAAAGGAACTAGAGAAAGGATCCTAAAGGACTAAGGATATTTCATATTTTTGTGGCTTAAGGAATTCATGCACCCATTGACTAGCCTACTGATGATAAGCCTCTTGTTGAATTAGCTGTTTCTCCAAAAGTAGTCATAGTCTCTTGCCAACATCCTATTTGGAATGTTTTCTACTTTGTTACAGCCTGTACTTCATTGAGAATCTAGGTTCTAGGCTAACTATCCTGACACACAAAAAAAGACACCAGAGTACAACTTTATAAATTTCCAGTAGTTTCAATTATGTGTTCTAACCCAGAGATCTTTTAGGATCCTGTTTATAATCCAATGTGTTAGCTATCTCTAGCATTGTCTACTGCAAATTTGAAAAGTATGACATTTATGCCTTTTAAGTCATTGGTATTATTTTAAGTACACAAGACCAAGGAAATTACTATCGTCTTCTCTCCAAATTCATATCTATGTCTAGTTTAATAAAGTAGATTAAATGAAATCTTTCTAGTACAGTTAGCCCATTTTGCATTGCAGTTTTCCCCATTTCCATTTTTGACTGTATTTTGGGTAAACCTAAGAAATTGGGAGTTTTGGGGGTAGTTTTATAGAAGTCACAGATGGCACACAAAGGACAACAGAAGAATGATACAGGAAAAATTTAAAAACTCAGAAATTCATAAAATAACTGTATAAATGCATGTATAGTATTGTATAATATCAACATATTTTATCTTTTTATACCATAATTCAGACTGCTTCTCTGGTATGAAGGGAGAATCAAAAACTTTTCTGCAGATTTTCTACTTAATGGGAGATGAAGCTACATGCTTAACCTTGGTGATGTAGAAGGGACAATTGTTCTGCATTTCTTAGGTGTTTTCAGTAATTTTAAATTTTTATTTAAGTGACGGTAAATTAGCTATTAAATTCTGGAAATTATTTTACAACTTGAAACCCTAATGATATGACTGATGAATGTTATTATTTTCATTCCTTTTTGTGACGTTCTCTACTACAATCTTATCACTCTTTTGTAGACTCTTATACATTAATTCAGTCTTTAACTTTACATCTGTTCACCTGCTCTCCATTCTCACTGTTGGCATCCAAGTTTGGGCCTTGATTTCTTGTCAGGGTGATTATAATTGTCTCCAGTTATCCTTACCCTAATCTTCATACAATCTGAACAAATATTTATTACTCACTAGTTCAAAAATCCTTGAAATATTGCCAGTAAAAAATGACATATTGCTTTGCCTTAACCAATACTTTGACCTTCCATGGTATATTTTTTTCCATTCTATTTTCTCTTCTTTAGTCACTGGCAAAAAACAAACTGAAATATTAGATGTGTCCTGATAGCATTTTGATCTGATTGCATTTAGAGTCCATCTCATTTGGAATGTACTTACTCTCAGTATTGACTACTGTTGAAATTCTGAAAAAGCTCAGATGCTGCCTTTTTTCTCTATTCTCTTCTGTAACAAATACCCCCCCCCCAACTTTCCCATCTCAGCTTTCCAGGAGTACCTTGCTTAGGCCCCCTTCCTTTCCCTTAAAATGTTTTAATTCACCTCTCTACCAATGATTTCTAGTTTCCCTCTCTAATTCCATAGTTTACCCCATCTATAATTTAGTAAATAGTTGCTAATCTTTAAGGAGATAAGTGATTTTGCTCATGGATACTCACCTAGTTTGAGAGGTGGTTCCTAAATCTTGACTCCAAGCTAAGCACTCAGTCTGGTTACGCCACACTATCTCTGTCATGTCTATTTCTCCTGGCCTCTCCTATTTGTTTATAAATATATCCTTTCTTTAATTGTAAACTGTATTGGACTAGGACTGATTTTTTTAATCTTTGTGTAGGGACAATTTAAATATCTTGGATTGTGGGGAAAGTGCTTTGTAAATCTTTAAGTACTAAGCAAATATAAGCTAACAACATAAGCTGCTCACTTGATAAATTTATAATGCCATCTTATGAGGACTATCATATGATTGATTGTGTTGTTTAACTTTTGGGGCCTAGCTTTCTCAATTCATAACCACCTTGAAAGCAGAGACCCTGCTTTATGATCTTTTTGTGTCTTACAAAACTTGATGGTACATATAATTAATACTATCTGATTAATTTTTTATAGTGATCTACTGGTTTTGAAGAGAATATAGAGAAGATTTTCAGCTTATTAGGCAGACTCCTCCTTGGGGAATTTGGTCAGGAATGGGGCAGATATGGAGGGGGTACAGTAGTAATTTGTCATGAGAGGGAGCACCCAATTTGATGAAATTACAACTTGACTGGAGAATATGTAGCTTGGGAGAATTCATTCTATTACAGTTTAGATTATATTTATTGAATCCTTAAAGATGGGAAGGACATCCCTTTGTCAAATAACTTCTTTGGGAGGGGGAGAGAATGAGCATGAGACAAATTTAATAAATTGTAAAACAAGTTAAAAGATAAGAGTTCATGAAATAGACAATTCTGAGTTCAACACTAGAGGCTGTCACCTCTGGTTCTGTGAAGGGGTAAGTATTTAGGAATGATTAGAGGAATCAGAGGAAGAGGTGGCATTTGAGCAAGAACTAGTTGATCAGAACATGAAGGGGACAAAGTACATTTTTAACTCCCTGCCTTTACTCCATTTTTTTTTTAATGCCTAGAATGTTGGGGAGGGTGTGTAAAGAGTAATGAATAGTTGAGTTTGGGTGTAGTATAAGGTATAGGAAGGAAAGGAGTGTGAGATAAAACTGGAAAGGAGAGGTTGAGACCAGACTCTAGAAGTATTTTGATGTCAAACTAAGGAATTTGAAATTTTATCTATTGGACAATAGGGATCTACTGGGAAAAAAGGAGGGGCAATTAGGCTTCCTTCAGTTAAAGAATACTTGACTTTGAATCTTGCCTCTAATACATAGTATTCATAGATCTCAGGTCAAGACAACTTAATTTTGCAATTTCCTCTCAATATTCTGTAAGACTTAGTTGCAGAACAGTTGCTGACTTGCCTTGGTAGAAAGGAAGTTTCCTCACTGGCAGTTCATACACAAATGAAATCACAAGTGTCTGATCCAAAAAAGGGGGGGGGATGGAAAGTCATCAGAAGTTTTCAAATGAGAATGATAATTTGTGATGTGTCCAACATTTGTAAAACAGTGCTGTGAAATAGGAAATAGAAATACCTTCTGGGATTTTAAATGACTTGTGCAAGGGTCACACAGGTAGTGAATATCAGAAAGATAAGATTTGAACAGGCAGCTGGGCTGCCTAGTGGTTAGAATTTTGGGCCTGGAATCAGAAAGACTCATCTTTGTGAGTTTAAATCTGACCTCAGATACTTATTAGCTGACAAGTCCCTTAACCAGCCTCAATTTCCTCATGGGTAAAATAAACTGAAAAAGGAAATGGCAAAGAACTCTAATATCTCTGCGAGGAAAACTCCCAAAACAGGGTCACAGAGAATTGGAAATGACTGAAATACAATAAAAGGATTTGAACCTCTATACTCTGACTGAGAAACCACATCTCTTTCCATCATTCCAAACTGTCTTCTTTTTACTCCCTCTTTCCTCTTTCTCCAGCACTTAGAAGGTATGTCTTCCATTTAGTCAGTATCTTCTTCTGAATATTTTAGAAGTTTCCAAAGGCATTTTCACTCTTTTAGTTTACCTTTCTGTTTTCTGTCTTCCTCCAGGGTCTTTGAATCAGGTTATGGAATTTGTCATTTGGGGCTGTGTTGCCAAGAGAGAGTGGAATTTTTTTTATAATCTCTCTTAAAGTCACTGTTATTCTATCTGGTTAATTTTGGGGGCTTTTTTTTTTTTTTAGATTTTTGCAAGGCAAATGGGGTTAAGTGGCTTGCCCAAGGCCACACAGCTAGGTAATTATTTAGGTAATTATTAAGTGTCTGAGGCTGGATTTGAACTCAGGTACTCCTGATTCCAGGGCCAGAACTCTATCCACTGTGCCACCTAGCCACCCCTTTGGGGCTTTTTAAAACACATCAGGTATTAGTGTATGATTCACATGGACTACATATAATATATAAACCTTCATTGTCTGATCATAACATAGTAAGTTATATTCAATAAACCTATCTTCTTTGTTATTATTGTGCAATCTCTGCTGCCCCCCCCCCCCATGTAGTATAATTCTCTGCATCAGTAGATTTCTGCAGGTTACTATGTGGGTAGTAAAATGCTTGTCACAGTACCTAGACACCTCCAGAGTCTAAAATTTTTTAAGGGTCTGTCTGTCTATATGCATCTATGTACACCATTCCTCAATTAATTCAGCAGACCCATAATTGTAAAGTTGCAGTATTAAAGGTGATAGGTAATGAAGTCCTGAATTAGGATGATGGTAAGGAAAGGAAAATGAGATGTATAAACAGGATATAATAAACTATAACAGTATATAGGTTAAATTGTAAAGATTTGATAATTAAATATGTCAAGTAAAGGGGGAAGAATCATATGATTTAGATTTTGAGATTGGTTGATTGGAAGAATAATTGTGTAATGAACTGATTCAAGAAGTCAGGAAGGGGAACATAATTTAGGGTCAGAAATGCCTTGGTTTTGGTTATGTTGAATCTGAGGTTCCAACGTACATTATTTGCTTGATAATATATACAATAAGTAGTTGGAATTTCAGGTTTGAAGTTCCACAGAGAATCATTTTAGTAAAGTGTTTGGGGTAGAATCCAGATTATTGGACTATCAAAGTAGTAAAAATTGGTGTAGACAACTCTGTGTAGAGCTTTAACAGTGAAAAAGAGAGCTATAAGGTAGCTCTCAGTGATGTCAAGGTTTGACTCTGACAAGAAAGAAAAGTATTTTTGTTGACTGGAAAAGGAATTGAAACGCAGATAGAAATATAGAATACAGTTGTGAAGCTTATGTTCTAATTAGGGAAGACAATACTTAAAAGGTGGGCTAGTAATCTAAGGAGGTGTGTTTTTGAATGGGAAGTCAGAGAGAATGGGGATTGAAATAAGCATCTAGTCTTTATTAAGCAACTAGCCACTATTATATGTCCTAAGCAATAGGACTATACTTAGAACTAAGAGTTGGGAAAAGGAAAGGCCCACTAGAAAGATCAAATGAATGCTTATGAATCAGAGATACAGGTAACACTGAATGAAAGAAAGCTTGAGTCCTGGAGCCAGAAATAGAGACTGGAGAGCAGGGAGCCTACCAGAGAGATAGCTGGGAAAATAGTGGGTGAGTTTCCAAGCAAGAAGGTTTAGGACCAGGAAGAAATAAAACAAAAGTCAAGAGCAAAGAAAGGGAAAGAAGTGGTAGCAAGGGTTTTAAGGGTATGGATCAAAGGAGTTGAGGGAATTCCTTAATCTTTATCTTTGTGATATTCTGAAGATAGCTATTTGCGACTGGTAAAAAAGAATTAAAACGACCATTATAAGGGAATGTTTTAGATGTAAGGTTAAATATAATAGCATTACTATGATGTAGAGGACCCATTCAGTAGGTTGCTGTGATGAGAAGATTATTGGACCTTGGAGCCAGGAAATAATTGAATTCCATTTTAAGATGCTTAAATGTCACTTAACCTAATGAGAAGTCAAAGTCTCTGTTTCCTATTCATTAAATGAGGACAAAAATATCTATAGCATCCACTCTTCAGAGCTGTTGTAAAGGACAAATGAAATAATGTATGTAAAATGCCTTTGTTAGACCTTTAAGACATATGAAAATGTCAGCTTTTGTTATTATAGCCCCGAAACCTAGAAAGCTGATATGGTGAAGGTTATCCTTGTTTGGTCAATAAGGTTGGTGCAACTAAAAAGTGATTGAGGAGTTCTGGGGTATCAGCAAGACTGTTGATGATTATACCAACTATGAATTCTCTGAGGAGGTAAGTAAAGTTTAAAAAAAAAGAAATGAAGGGATTGGAGTTTGGGATGAAAACGAATAGTCTCTTCAGGAGTATTTTATGAAGAAAGAGAAGAGACTGTGGTCAGAGGAGAAATTTAAGAATTCAAGATCCTGGGGCAGCTAGGTGGCACAGTGGATAGAGCACCAGCCCTGGAGTCAAGAGGACCTGAGTTCAAAGTCAGCCTCAGACGCTTAATAATTACCTAGCTGTGTGGCCTTGGGCAAGCCACTTAACCCCATTGCCTTGCAAAAAAAACTTAACACAAAACCAAAAAAGAATTCAAGATCCTGGAAGTGGAAACAAGAATAAAAGGGGCATTTAGATTAGATGATTAAAGTCTTCAAAATGTGAATTTTATTACACAAGAGTGGAAATAGTCAAGAAATTCTATTTAGATCATCAGTTTGTTAGCCAATTTCTATATCTCTGAGCAAAGTGGGAAAGTATTCTTGAAGGAGGTAGATGACCTCAAGTATAAGCAGAGGATGTCATAGTATATGTGGTATGACTCCCCAAAGAACATGGATTGCTTGGTATATAACAGTTATGGTACTTCAGGATTTATGAAGCAGCCTCCTCACAAAAATTTTGAGATAGAGAACTTACTTTTCTCTTATAATTTTACAAAAGGAAGCTGAGGTTGAAAGAGATTAAGTGACTTCCCCAAGAGCACACCAGTAATAGAGTTAGTAGGCCTTGGAGGGAGGTGACCTCTTTTGAATCCTGACTCAAAATTCAACATCCTTTTTCTGCACCTGAGTTGGGAGGACTAAAAGAAGAAACTGCCCTCCTTAGAGAGTGCTTCGGTAGAGCTTAATGCAAGTGTCTTATCTAGAAAGGCAAATGAAAGTGAAGGTAGAGTAAGCCCAGCAAGGATAACATTCTTAATCTAGTGAAAGATCATATTAGATAAAATTAAGAATCTATCTGAGGGGCAGCTAGGAGGTTGCAGTGGATAGAGCGCCAGCCCTGTAGTCAGGAAGATCTGAGTTCAAATATGGCCTCAGACACTTAATAATTGCCTAGCTGTGTGACCTTGGGCAAGTCATTTAACTCCATTGCCTTAAATAAATTTTTTTTAAGTAAAAATTCCTTTTAAAAAAGAATCTATTTGAGAAGATAGGTCATTGGTATTTATCAGCAATCAATTGCTTATGTTTTTCAGTCTTTTTAATAAACAGAAGTAATTTGCTATTGACAACTTTGACAACTACAACAAATAGTCATTGATCATTTAAAGTGCTAGGCACATTCAAAGAGAAAAACACTGGCCAAGTATGCCCTCTAAGTACTTAGTATTTAGAAGGAAAGAACATCTACATAAAAAGTAAAAGATAATTTGAGGAAGAAAAAGACACTAAAAAATTGAGAAAGAATCTGGATAGGTTTCCTTGAAAGAAGAAAAGGATTCTGAGAATGGAGGTGAGGAAGGAGTGCATATCAGCTGTAGGGGAGAGTCTATGTGAAGTCATGGAGAACAAACAGTATAGCCTCTTTAAAAGTAAACTTATGTGAAGAGAGAGTAATGTGCAATAAAACTGGAAATGTAGGTTAAAACCAGATCATGGAAAGAGTCAAAAAGGGAACTGTTTTTGAGCCAGGGTAGTCATGTAAGCAAGAACTGTATCTTGGGAAGGTTAGTTTAACCCAGCATACTTTGGTGGTGCATACTTTGAAGAGGGAATACATTTGAGTGGATTGTAATTGGTCTTCAAGCATTTATTATGCATTTAACATATGCTAGATGTTGTTGATAAGTATAATAGGGCCAGAAAATGAAGCTGGAACAGAACGGATAATCTAGGAGAGTCCTGAAGGGAGCATTTTAGGCTGTTTTAAATTTTCTTTTGTTTTATAGATTGCCATGTTTCATACAATAGCCATATTCTCTTAGGTTAGGAGTCTTTAGAGATTAATCTTCTCACAGAAGGGAGCAGTCTATTCCTGGGATTACAAGCAAAACTTTATTCAATTTGTAGTCCTTGCTGGCTAGTTCATGTTTAATGCTGAGAACCAAGGGTCAATCCCATGCCACAAGGAAGGTGTTTGAGCAGGACTTAAGGTTATAAGATTTGGTGGACTGCACTTTTTAAATGTATGCTGGTTTTCTCTTCCCAACAGATTTTAGGTATTTCATGGTAGCCCTTTTTAAAAAATCTTTTCATAGTGCCTGGAACATAATGATGATTTTTGGGGGGGGGGGTTGAGAAAAGGAGAAGAATGTTTGGTTGGATTTAAAATTTTTTGTTAATTGTTTCAGGGAAAAAATTAGAAGAAAAATATGCTTTTTTAAAAAGTAGTTTTTATTGTTCTTTTCTCAAAAATGCCATCTTATGTCCTAAATATCTTCCTCCCACCCTCTAAAGTTTACCAACCTTTATAACACAGATGGAAGAAGGAGGAAACAGTTATAACTACTCAACACATCTTTTCAGTTTGATAGTGCAGTATTCACGCCCTAGTCCCCTCACCTTTGTAATATTTTTCTAAGAGAATTAGAAATGAAACAGTTGCTTAATTTGGAAATATACAGAAGTTCATTTGAAATAATTTTGGCCTTCAAAAAAAAAACCCTAAAACAAGTTATTTTCAAGGAAATGTCCTTCATTTGAAATAATTTTGGCCTTCAAAAAAAAACCCTAAAACAAGTTATTTTCAAGGAAATGTCCTTTATAATGCTAGGAAAAAATAAAAGCCTAATAGAAACACAGTTTGCACACGCAGTGGCTTTTCATTCTTGTAAGAAGACAAGAATGTCAGCCTGTTTTTTTTTAATTTTTTAAATATTTATTTTGATTTTACAATTTTCCCCTAATCTCGCTTCCCTCCCCACAGAAAGCAGTCTGTTAGTCTTTGCATTGTTTCCATGGTATACATTGATCTAAGTTGAATGTGATAAGAGAGAAATATTCTTAAAGGAAAAAATAAGTATAAGAAATATCAAAATTACATAAGATAACAGTTTGTAAACTCCACAGTTCTTTCTCTGGACACAGATGATATTCTCTATCCCAGACAGTCCCAAATTGTGCCTGTTTGTTGCACTGATGGAATGAGCAAGTCCACCTCACACCTCTCAGATTGGCCAGTATGACCAGGAAGGATGATGATCATTGTTGGAAGGGTTGTGGGAAATCTGGGACACTATTACACTGTTGGTGGAGCTGTGAACTCATCCAACCCTTCTGGAGAGCTATTTGGAACTATGCCCAAAGGGCAACAAAAATGTGCATACCCTTTGACCCAGCAATACCACTACTGGGTCTGTACCCTGAAGAGATGAGGAAAAAAGGGTAAAAACATCACTTGTACAAAAATATTTATAGCAGCCCTGTTTGTAGTGGCAAAGAATTGGAAATCCTGTAAATGTCCTTCAATTGGGGAATGGCTTAGCAAACTGATACATGTATGTCATGGAACACTATTGTTCTATTAGAAACCAGGAGGGACAGGATTTCAGGGAAGCGTGGAGGGATTTGCATGAACTGATGCTGAGTGAGATGAGCAGAACCAGAAAAACACTGTACACCCTAACAGCAACATGGGGGTGATGATCAACCTTGATGGACTTGCTCATTCCATCAATGCAACAATTGGGAACAATTTCGGGCTGTCTGCAAAGGAGAGTGCCATCTGTATCCAGATAAGGAGCTGTGGAGTTTGAACAAAGTACGAGGACTATTCCCTTTAATTTAGAAAAAACCAGATAGCTTATTGTCTGATCTTGTTACCTCTTAGACTTCTCTTTAAGGATATGATTTCTCTTTCATCACACCCAATTTGGATCAAGGCATAACATGGAAACAAAGACTGACAGAGTGCATTCGGGGGGGGGGGGGCAAGATTGGGGGGGAAAATGTAAAACTCAAATAATATCTTCAATAAAAAATAAATTTAAATTTAAAAAAAAAAGAATGAGCAAGTCCATCAAGGTTGATCATCACCCACAGGTTGCTGTTAGGGTGTACATGTTCTTCTGCTTCTGCTCACCTTGCTCAGCATCAGTTCATTGTCAGCCTATTTTTTTTAAAAACTCTTTCCTCTTCTAAATTTTATGTCAATCCATTCAACCCTCAAATCCTCTTGAACAGCCTCTCCCATTATTGTCGACAAAACTCCCTTTATTTTTCGTGTCTCATTAACTACTCTTAAGCTAATAGAAACCCAAGATACTTCTTTTCCTATCCTTAGTAGTGCTTTCTTTCATGCCTTACTGTTTTTCCAGATCCTTCCCTTCCTTTTCTATATAATATGCTGGCCTCCTTGCCATTCTTTGTTTTTAAGGAATTTAATATCTGACTCATTTTTCTTCTCCACTAATCTTTGCCTTGTTATTTATGTGATACTAATCCAGTCAAAGGACTCCAACCTATCAATTTATCAACTTTTTCAGCTCTTGTGATTTTTATCTCTGCTTTACCTTCTACTTTATAAGACTGTTCGTTTTCTTTAGCCTACCCATCACATTCAATTTTTAAAGTTTAACTTGTTATTGAGAATTTTCATTTAACATAGCTGACAAATTTATTTCTCAAAAGCAAGGAAATTATTTTAATTTTAACATTAGTCACCTACTATATACCAGATGGTTAACTGAGCCCCAGGGATACAAATACAAAGATGGGGGTAGACCATACACAAAAGGAAACCTAAAAAGTATGTGAGGCTGCTTGTGGGTTTGAGGTTGGATGGTGCTTTGGCAGGGACTGGGCCTGATGGGAAAAAATCCAAAAGCAGGATAACTGATAGGAAATGGGAATTACAACTGATGGTAGGTGCAACTGTTAGTTAAAAGAAAAGAGGTAGTTTAATGTTGTCTTCCTTAGTTGTCATTGTAAACATTGGTAGAGTTTTTTCACTCATCACTTGATACAAGTTTCCCCTTATTTCTTTGAGTCCTCTGTAGTTATTTTTCCTTATGATGCAGGGGTTTTTTGGGGGGTTGTTATTCATTTCATTGAGTTTTAGGAGGTATGCTTTTTCATTTGTCATTGGGAGTCATGAAGGTCTAAAGTCTCCCCCCCCCCCATTACATGTATGGTTTCACCACTCATTTTTTTGTAAGCTTTTGAGTTACACATTTTTCTCCTTTCCCTTCCCATGACATTAAGCAATCTGATACAAGTTATACATGTACAACTATTTAAAATATATTTCCATGTTAATTAGTCATGTTGTGAAAGAAGAATCAGAACAAAAGGGGGGAAATTTAGATAAAAATTTTAAAAAAAAAATTTAAAGTGAAAATAGTAGTTCCATAGCATATGGATGGTATTTTCCATCACAAATCTTTCTAGTGTTGTCTTGGTACATTGTAATGCCGAGAGGAGCTAAGTCTATCAAAATTGATCATCACACAATGTCTTGTTAATGTGTACAGTGCTCTGCTTCTGCTCACTTCATTTGATCGATTCATGCAAGTCAAGGGGTTTTAATTTTTAAAAGTTGTTTTCATCTACAATATTGTAGACATTTTACAAATAGTTCTGATTCTGTTCATTTCACTTTGTATGTAACTCTTAACTCTTCTCATTTCCCATATTTAAATTCATTGATTGGTCTTATCATTTCTATCTTCATAAACATCTCTCATATACTTGCCCTTCTCTCCAACCACCTCCTCTGCCTCTTGGCTTCTTCCAAGATTGTGCTTATAGCTTACTTTGTCTAGAGAAATATTTCCTGATATATTGCACCTCTTCCTCTATACCTTCCCTTTAAGAAAATCTTCCATGCAGAGGCAGCTAGGTGTCACAGTGAGTAGAGTTTGTCTAGCCCTAGAGTCAGGAGGATCTGAGTTCAAATCCAGCTCCATACACTTGACACTTACTAGTTATGTGATGCTAGACAAGTCACTTAAGCCATCTCCAGTCCTGTTTCGTATCTGGCCATTGGATCCAGATGACTCCAAAGGAGAAAATGAGGCCGGTGACTTAGCCCATCCCCCTTCACTCAAATCCAGTTTATATGCATGTCACAGCATCACCTCCCTGATGTCATGGTCTTCTTCAAAAAACAAAGGACAAATATCTTCTTGTTGTGCAGAATTGTTTGTATATATATATGCTTTTTCAGCCATAGACTGTGTTCCTCAGTTACTGAGCCTGGGACCATTTTTTCCTCCCAGTTAGCATATATATCACAGGCTGTCTTCCGAGTCCATAACCTCTTGTAGGAGATGAGTAGCATTGATTCATTATAAATCATCTGGATTATTAGTTGGTCACTGCTATGATAAGAGTTCTATAAGTCTTTCAGAGGTGTTCACCTTTTTTGCTAGGTTTCTCTGAAACCATCCCATAAAAATACAGAATATTCCTTCACGTTCATATTATGACTTGTTTAGCCATTCCTTCAATCACTTAATTTACAAATTTTTGGTGCCATAAAAATAGCTGCTATAAATATTTTCTTTTTATGAGTACTGTTTCTCTTTGATCTCTTTGGGATATAATACCTAGCAGAGCTAACACTGTAGATCAGAGATTATGTATAGGTTTTTGGACAAAGTGGCAAATTGTTTTCCAGAATGAATCAGTTCACAGGTCCACCAATAGTACATTAATGTAGATATACACTTTGTTTACAAGTGCTACAATTAAAAGTTTATCCTTTTAGAGGTGTGTGTGCTTAATATTGATATTATTGGGTCAGAGGATATACTTTATTTTTAGTGGCTTTGTGCTCCCAAAAGTGCTTTTTATTATCACTTCCTCCTATACCCCCCCACATTTAATTGCCATTTTACTTTTTCCTCATCCTTGCCAACCAGATGAATATTAATGCATATCCTCAAGGTTCAGTATATAGTGCTCTTCTTATTAATGGTTTGGAACATTTTTTTTAATTTGGATTTCTATCTGAAAACTGAAATCCTATTTCTATCATTTGACCATTGACCTATTGGGGAATGCTTCTCAATTTTATTTATTTTAATCAATTCTCTATATATTTTTAGTATGAGACCTTTATCAGAGAAGTTTACTAAAAAAAATCACCAGGCCTTCTCCATTAACTGTATTTCCCTTCTAATTCTAACATTAATGCTTTTGTTTGTGCAAAAATTTTGCAATTATACATAAGCCAAATTGTTAGCTTTGAAAATTTTCTATTCTATAAGCAAGTACTCTTCCCTGATCCACAGTTGTAAAAGGTATTCCTTCTGTTCTTCCTTAAATTGTTTATGATAAGATTTTTTTTACATTTAGGTCATGTATCCATTTTTAGTTTTTTGTGTTATAAGAAGGTGATCTAAACCTATTTTTTTCTGACTGTGTTCCAGTTTCCCAAATTTGGGTGATGGATTGAGTTTTATGTCAGGAATCTCTCTGTGAGATAACCACAGGATTTTTAATTTCATTATTGATATGGTCCATTTTGTGTACAATTTTACTACTGTTGACCTACTACCACTTTCCATGAACCTAACCTCTGGAATTTTCCTATTCAATTTCATTTCTTTTCATGTCTCCTGACAAGTCTAAATCTTAGAGGTTGTGCAGTCATGCCACTGGACCCATTCCACATTAATGTTAGCTGGTTTCAATTGGTTGCCCACTAATGTGTGGTGATTTCATCTTTTTTTTTTTCATTTCTCTATTTAGATTTTATAATATGCATAATTGGATTGTATTCATACATTATTTATAAATATGTAAATTTGCATGTATCAGCAATCAAAGTAGATTGTAGATCACTTGGAATATGCTACTTTGTGTACACATGTACACTTCCCAAAAACATGTATATTTAGATTATATGCCTTATCTCCCTAATTAGATTGTAAACTACCAACTGGCCCTTTTTATCCTAGTACCTTGCCTGAGTATATTTGTTGCTTACTCTATCCTTCTCTGATTTATTCTTTAAATAGACACAAATCATAGCTTCTCATGGTCTTATTAGATGGCTTTATGATTCTGTGTAGCAAAAAACATAACTTTTGGTGGCAACTATTGGTTTGCTAGGTCTGTCATCTAGCTGTTTGAAGTAGACTCCCTCTTGTTCCTCTGTAAGCATTAAGTACCTACTCTTCTGGAGATAAAAAAATCAACAAAAAAATAGTCTGCATCCTGAGGGAGCTCACTATCTAGTAGAAGGAGACAACAAATAGACAAGTTATATGTCAGATAAATTTGAACTAATTAAGAGAGGGAAGAGGATTGAGAAAGGCTTCTTGTAGATGGGATTTTAGTCAGGATGTAAAGAAAACCAGAGTCAGGAAACAGAACTGAGGAGAGCATTCCAGTCAGAGAGGACAGCCAATTGAAGGGTTATTGTGGGGGGTGGGGGTGGGGAGTAAGATGTAAGAAGAGTGGAAAAGGTAGAGGTCTAGGTTATAAAAGACTTTGCTGTCCCTCTAGCTTAGTAGGACTTAAATCAGAGTTTTGGTGCTTTATTGGTATGTTCTACACTTACAGTCACCTCCATACTAGAATGAAACATCTGAGGATTTTAAGGAAGATTACTGTTGTACTATTAGCTTTTGAATCTGTATGGTACAGTGGAAAGAATGCTGGAGTTTGAGACAGAGCACACCCTAGTTCTTCTACTTACTAGGTGGCCTTGGGCAAGTCACTTCCATTTCCAGCTTTATTTCTGTGATTTAACTTTTCATGTGACTTTGTGTTGTTACTACTTCACAACATGTTTTAGATGAACCATCTCTTCACACATATAGCCCAATGCAAGTATTGTGAAAGATTACTGTATTAGTAATTAGTTGGATTTAAAATGTCTCAAAGGTAAAGTATTTCTCTACAATATTTTTCATATTTGGTAATTCTTAAATTAAGCCTTCTAAACCCCTTAAAGCATCCATTTCCTCTGGCCTCCCTTCCCACCCCAGTATTTGCCTCACCTTTCTGTTATGCCTAACTTGAATAGTTTCTTGTAAAAAAGGATTAGAGGTATCATGTTTAATTCTTAAAAAGCCATGAGACTGTGTACTGAACTCCACTACAGTATTCTAATGGTAATATTAGTTTTCCTTAACATTTAATAGGTTTCCATATTAATTAAAAGTAATCTACCATACTGTACTTGCCTCTCTTGGTAGATGGACTTCAACATAGTAAACCATGTAAGATGTTATTTATGGGTCAGTTATACTCACTAACATGTAGTTTTTTAATCCGTTTGTCTAAACTATGTTTGATTCTAGTTCTTTCTTTAGTATTCTGATAATTAAGATTTTAAGACTGTCCTATCTCAATTTTTATGTAGGTAGCTTCCATTTTTTCTTTTGCCACCTGCGGAGGTTTTAAGGGCAAAACGAGTTTCCTAGTTTCCTGCCACGGTCTTGATAAAAATCAAACAGTTGAAGCTCACTTTGCGTATCCATTCAGGTAAGTGTGTTTATCCATCCTCTCTCCCACCCCCAAGTTTTTCTTTAATATTTTCCTATCTGCAGGTTTTAGTTTTATTAATGTTGACACAATAAGATTTTCAATTATAAATTTGCTTCATATTTGTGTTTTTGTATTTTTAAAAAAACAAGATCATCAAAAATTCTGTTCACAATCAAGTTAGGAATATATTTCTGTAAAATCAAATATATGTGGTTTCTTCTGTTGGAATAGAGTGTTATCTCTCAAACAAAATTTGATTCATTTAAATTTGGTTTGGACTCTTATCAAGTGTGCCAATAAATGTTTTAACAGTTGGCTCTTGGGGGCATCTACAGTACTTTAAAGCCCAAACAGTCAACAGAACAGAAGCCTGTATCACAAAGTAGAATTCAGGGGCAGCTAGGTGGTGCAGTAGATAGAGCACCGGCCCTGGAGTCAGGAGTACCTGGGTTCAAATCTGGTCTCAGACACTTAATAATTACCTAGCTGTGTGGCCTTGAGCAAGCTACATAACCCCATTTGCCTTGCAAAAAAAAAGTAGAATTCATGTATGTGTATTTAATTCTAGTTAATAACTAATTTTTACCAACCAAATTATTTTACTATCACACATAATTATTATTAATTTTAAAATTGTCTACCAGAAAGAGAGAGAGGCAGTCTGATGTTGAAAGAATATTAGTCTAGGAACAAGGAGAGTTGGATTTTAGTTCTAGCCTTGCCATCAACCATCTTTGGGCAATTCACATCCTCTCTGAGCCTAAATTTCTTTGTCTTTAAAATTAATGGGACTGTATTAGATAATTTCTAAGGTTCCTTTAGCTTTAGCATTCTGTGAGTCTGTGATGTGAATTTGATTGGGCTACTTGGGCTGTTGCTTCTTACTATGAAAATGTATTTAAAGCTCTTTTTTCCTTTGATAAACCTAATTGCTTTAATTTTTTTTTCAGGCTGAATCAGATTTCACTTTCTACACAAGATAATAAACAGCTGTGTAATGAAACTTGGAGCAGCTTTTATCTTATAGGAGATTTCTCTTCTTCTGCCCAGTTCTATGTTACATTTGCCGTCTTGGTCTTTCTATACTGCATTGCTGCACTTATACTTTATATTGGTTATATGAACTTATATCGGGATAGTCGAAAAATTCCCTTTATTGTAAGTTATATTCATATTAATATAATTTTCGGTTTTGAGAAAAGTAAAAAAATTTCTTCCAAATCTGACTTGAAATATAGGTTATTATTTATTGGAATTCTTAAGGTTCCTATTTTGTAAATCTGGAGTATAAGTTAAACTGATAGAGATTAGCTTCAATTTTTTCAGTATAAAAATTCAGTTAGGTCAGTATTGTAGAATCAGAGATTATTCTAATATTTTGAACAGCTTTTCTGAAGAGTAAACCTATAATTCAACTCCAAAGTGGGGAGAGATTTTTTCCTTTGTAATTTTAGATCTTTAAATAGTTTATTGAGTATAAAAAAATGAAAGGCTATTAAGTATACTCAGCTTTAATTCTCAAGAAGTACCAGATACTCAGAATCTCAAAGCTAAGTCGTTTTCATAGTTCTTTTCCCCCTTCTCTCATTCCCCCCAAAACAAAAATCTTAATAATTTAATTCAAATTTACATCTAAGACTTTGACAATCTATCTCTGAATTCTCTACTTTTTTATTTGTATCATCCATGAGTTAATATTCTGAGTTTGTGATGCTACAAAAGTATTCGTTTTTGACATAATTTGGTTGTATGACCAAAAAACTTGTTCAATAGACCCAGGAGTAGAACGTGCAACCAAAACTGGAGAGAGCAAAATCATTAATTATCTTCATAATTCCAGGCAAGGTAGAATGCCATATGAAAAATGCCTATAGTTTGCCTTTCATGTAATTAGGATTTTTTTAAGTATGTCCATAAGCTCATGGCATCCAGTACTGTAGACTACTGGTCTTGACATGGTATCCTTCACTGCTATTAAATATCATGGTTCATAGAGGAGGAGACAGTCAACGTATTCCATAAAGAGGCAGGAAGAGCAACTACTACAACAAAAACAAAAGGAAGCTAAAATACTAAAGATAGCTTTAGAAGGGGAAAAAAACTCTTAATAAACTACAGCACAAACAAATAAGAAAAACTTATTCATTAAATTGGGAATTAATTTAAGTATTAAATATTTGACTGAAGAAAAAACTTTAGGATCAAGGATCTTCCAGAACTTTAAAAGAAAAGTTCTTTAAAAAAAAGATGAATGCCATAATGCAGTAAATAATAAAAAGAAAACTGTCTAGTGAAGCACATTTAGAGAATCCACAAATTGCCACAAGAAAAACAGACTTCATAGCAAGTTTTGCAAATGACCAGGAGAAATATCAAGGAGAAATGTGTCTAAGACAGGATAATTCCATATTCATGAAAAATGAAAAACTAAGGCAGTTAAACTCTGCAACCCAGAAGATCAAACTTTGTAAAGCTGAAGGTACTCATCAATTGGAATAAATGATAAGATAGGCTCACAAAAAGAAGGGATAAAAATTCATTCTGACGAATTTGAAAAATCAATCTTAGTTCCTAAACTGGTATTCAACTGAGAATTCTGGGAGTAGAGAATAGAAGTGCTTTCATTATGTCATTATGATTCTTAGAGAACCCTCTCGATTCAATCTACCCATACCCCTAAAATAAGTAGAAGAGGAATATATTCTACTCTTATGTAGGCAAATATAACCTCTTCAATTTTACTGAAACTTGGTGTGATGAGATACATATTATGTCCTTTGGAACCTTGGCTTTAAGAGGCAGAGAGACAAATTTATACTAGATATAATCAATCATTAGTGAATGGACTCCCAAGGCAGTCATGGTTTGTTGGTTGCCCCTCAGTGGAGTTCTTAAAGTAAAGTTGTAGACATGGATCTGAAAAGGAACTTTAGAGGCTAGGTATTATTATATATGGCTAAGTATTATTATATAGAGATTGGACTAAAATGCCCTCCTAGGACCTTTCCACCTCTGACATAGTGTGATATTTCTAAGAATTCTTAATTTAAAGAAGGTATTTGCAAGTACTGCCGTTTTTTTTTTAAATTAAAGGGGATTGAAATTACTAAGACAGAAGTAGTTGGTAAAACAAGCAGTAAAATATTTTATTTTTGTTTTTGCTGCATGGCTAACAAGAAAAACAAATGGTAAGTATGAAATGTTTTCGTTGTCTGAATTTGCTTATTTCTTTAGAATCTTACCTTATTTTTAAAATTCTTCTATATCTTACATACTAAGACTAAGTCCTACTTGTTTGGTAGGAACTATAGACTAGAACTCTCTAAATCATCTTGGTAGCCTTTGCTGACTTTCCAAGTTTGTTTTATAATTGTTATGACCATCCTATTCGTGATTTATTTAAGTAAAACATCTTGTAATTTTCTCATTTTAAGTTTAAAAATTCTACTATACATTAATAAACTACAAATTTAAAAGATTATACTGAAAATAATTTAATCTGATTATCAGAGGATTTAATTTTATTATGTATGATTAAGAGACTTTTCAAAATCCTGAAGTGCCTCAGGCCATTGTTCTGTTGATCAGCAAGTATATTTTAAGATTCTACTATTCCGCCAGGCACCGTATACTAGGACCTAAGGTTAGCACTTGCAAAGGGCTTAGGTTTTAATGGGGGAGACTACAAATACAAACAAAGATATTTACAGCTTAAATGTGAAAATTTTTAAGTAGATATAAACTAGTTAAATACAAAGAAGTCTGAGAGAGAATCCTAGCAAGTTAGGGGATCATGAAAAGAATCATGTAGTGTAGGGGTGGCTAGGTGGTGTAGTGGATAAAGCACCGGCCTTGGAGTCAGGAGTACCTGGGTTCAAATCCGGTCTCAGACACTTAATAATTACCTAGCTGTATGGCCTTGGGCAAGCCACTTAACCCCATTTGCCTTGCAAAAAACCTAAAAAAAAAAAAGAATCATGTAGAAGATTGTGCTTGAGCAACATCTTCCTGAAAAGAGAGAAACTCTGAAGTAGAGATAAGGTAGAGATAAGGAGCGAATTTATTTCAAACAGGTGGAAGGATCAGGGCAAAGACACTGGACCTGTGGGGAGTTAAGGAATGTCCTGTAAGAAGCCCAGGAAAAGGTGAATTTAGCCAGATCATAGAATGTGAAAGGCAAAGTGTTATTCACCAATGCTGGAGAGATAGGATGGGAGGTTCAGTAGATTTTTTTAAAATTTAAAGAGAAATCTATGTTTTGTTGAGGAGATAGTAGGAAGCACTGGAGTTGGTGGAATAAGAATCATATAGTCACATTTGTGCTTAAGGAGAATTACTTTAACAGTGTGTAGATTGGGTTGAAGTGGTAAGAAGATGTGAGGCTGATGCAGTTTCATCTAGGTAAGAGGTGACAAGGATCTGAACTAAACTAACTGGTATTTGTGTTATGAGAGAAGTAGTCAAGATGCAAGAAATGTTATAAAGGTATTATGTCAAGATTTAGTTGACTGTAGGCTGAGGAACAGCAAAGAGTTTAGTAAATGCCAACATTACAAACTTGAGGGACAGAAAGGATGGAGATGCCTTCAGAAGTGTTTGGGAAGTTTAGAAAAGGGGGAGAACTTTAGAGAAAGAAGTTCAGTTTTAGATATACTGAGTTTGAGATGTCTGAGACATTCTAATTGAAAAGTGATTTGGTGATGCACAGGACTCAGCAGTGAGACTGAGGTTGAATAAATATGTCACCAATGTACATTCAATTGGCTTCTAATAACGTTACCAAGAGAGATTATCTGAGAAGAGCAGAACATAACCAAGAGTCATATTTCCAGGTATACTATGGTTGATGATCCAAAAAAGAAGATTGAGAAGTTATGAGAGAGTATGAAGAAGGCAAGGGTGGGATAAGAGTGTCATGTGTACTAGATAGTTCTAGAAGAATGAAGACTGAGAAGAGGTCATCAGAAATTTTGAAACAGTTTTGTCTAAGAAGAGAGTTTGAGGGGGAATGGTATGGTCTAGTGCAATGCTGATTAATACAAATTCTTACAGATTGTTGAATGAAAGTATAAGAAATACCTAAACTTTCAGAGAGGGTAATAAGATTGATCATCTCTGTTCTCTCATACTGTTTCTTAGAAAAGTCTGAGTATCTGAGTATCTATTCATGGGATTTTAAAAATAATGTGTAATTAGACTTATCTGATGTATTAATAAGTACATAAGTAATTGTTTTTCTTTTAGGACTTCCTTATTACTATTATTACTGCTTTCTTATGGTTGGTGGCCACTTCAGCCTGGGCTAAAGCTCTGACAGATATTAAGATGACCACAGGTGAAAATCTTATTGGTCAGATTCAAACTTGCAATAATAAGGTGACACACTGCTACTTTGACTCTGTGACTAGTATGGGATCTCTGAATGTATCTGTGGTAAGTATATAATTTTTCGATAGATTTCGTTTTGCTTTTAAGAATTGTACATATGGAACTTTGTAAAAAAAAAAAAAATACAGTTTGACCACATTCCTGAAGATAGATTCTTTTCAGTGACTGATAAATTTTAAATATAAACTTTGTGTTTATGTTCATTTGAGATAGAATAGTAGAAGTCACCATTATCCTGCTATTTTTCAATTCACTCTTTGGGATTTAGGTATCTTTTTCTTAGTGTTCTGAAGAGTACTTGTGGTAGTGTGGGTTAATTTCACTCTGACCCAAAATTCACTTCTCTTAATAGGGAGTAGAGCATGGTTTGAAGATTCCATTCCACATTCCTCCATGGAACTTTGGATCTTGGGGAAAAGAGGGAAGGAGAGAAAAGAGTTTTTCTAATTAGAAAAGAGACTGAAAAGAAAGCTTTGAAAAGACTTTAGAGCATAATTCCTTTTCTCTAGGAACATAAGATACCCCTTCCATGTCAAATAGAGATATCCTGTTGATTTGCTTCTATCCTTAAATCATATGCTCACCATAGTTTGGGTCCTATGCTTTTTAATTTGTATGGTTTTAAAATTTTTCATTGAGAACTTAAGGGGTCAAATTTTACTTTACTGTGAAAGAAATATACGTTAAATTTCTAGTATTTTAGGATTTCATGGGAAAAGAGATGTCTTCTCCGAATGTTGTAGGAGGAAAGTATTTTAAGTCCTTTTTTTTTTCCTCATAGATATTTGGTTTTCTGAACTTAATACTTTGGGGAGGAAATGCTTGGTTTGTATATAAGGAGACCAGCTTGCACCATCAGTCAAATATTTCTACCCATGGCGGAGGAACAGTTGCACCTCCTACAGGAATGTAATTAAAGAAGAGAACTACACTGTGTGAAATAAGAATCTGTTCTACAATATATTGCCAGCAGGTTTAGAGACATTGCAGTTTGTTTCTAATAAAAGTAATGGCGTTTGCAATAAATTGATGGATTAAAAATTCCGCTAGTTTTTACATGAAATATGTGCCTTAGATACAAATTCTGGATGTAAATGTTTCAATTTGTAGACTCAAAAGATCTAAGAATTTATTATGAGATTGTATACGTAAAAATGAATGTGTAGTTTCTTCACTAAATTTTTTGCATAGCAATAGTGTTTTATCCCATAGGCCTTAACACATGTATCTTTATTCAGGAAGGGATGTATTATCCTATTTTTTAAAAAAGGAAGAAACTTTTGAATTATACACTACTGTAAGTTTGTACAGTTCATTTGCCTTAAGATCTGTCTTTATTTAAAAAAAGGCTTATTGCTTTATAAATACAGCATAGTAGGAAAAGTGTTTAGTTCAGAACTTAAATCTAAATACTGTCCCTCTTAAACAAAAATTCCTGAATGCAGATATGGATTTTAAAATAAATAACCTTCAATACTTATTAGTTGTACAAAAAATTGTTTTGAGGTTAGGGATTGGAAATTTAAAGCGTGCATAAATGTTCTTTGATACAGTTAATACAGAAATTCTGCAATTTGAGGTGTTTATATAATGCTAGTTGGTTTCATAGACTCAAGTATAACTCTAAATATGGTTCACCTAGATCTAACTTTGAAAACTGCAGGCATATTATTAATATCTATCCTCTGTTGTTACTCATGCTACTTGGTTTCAATGTGGGTAATCCTACAAGTATAGAAAAAAATTGAAAAAAGAGGAAATTTTGTTTTTTACTTTTGAAATGCATTTAAATATTTAGAGTCAATGAAGTTGTTATTAGAAGTTCAGCACTGATATTATGAAAATAAGAAATGAGATCCAAATTTCATTTTTCTTAATGTTCTCATTCTTACTACATAAATGAATGATTTTTTAAAATTATGTGTGGTAAACAAAGGAATACAAGTGAACTAGCTACATAATGGGTGCCTGTTTCTTTGTTCACATATTTGGTTGTATTGAGTATTTACAAGTCATTCACATTATTTGCTTATCTTTATAGTTGCATTGTACAGAAATGGAGATTTTTTTTCATCCAAAATGATTGTTACTTTGTGAAGCACAGCTCACTGTTAGCACATTTTTGTTGCCTTTATTCATGACAAGAATTGTCCATGTGAGAAATGTATATCTTTTATGCAGCCAACTTAATAAAAAAAAAGTTGAAAAGGAGTGAATTGGTTCACAAGTCCCTTACCTATAGATAGACACACATAAAAATTAAGATAAATTATGTTTCTTCATTTAGGCATAAATGTATTCCCTCTAAAAAGGGGAACTAATTGAAGCTGATTTCATCTAATATTTTGGCAGGGAATAAATCGAGGTAGAGTTGGTAACATCTTCATGTATGGTATAATTCTATCTTTCCCAGTACCATTTCAAAGATTATATAGAAACTTCACTAAGCAAAAGTATCCCTGGGTTCTTGCAGGCAGTATCATTAGAACACATGCTTTCGTAGATACTACATGTTATAGCAAAAAACATTGGATTTAGAATAAGGAAATTCTGAGTTTGAGTACAGATTTAGACATTTAATTATTAGTTTTCAGAGCATGAAAAAGTCACTTCACCTTTCTTAATCCTAGTTCTCATCTTCCAAATGGAAATGACACATGAAACACTAGTTCACAGGATTTTTGAAGTTGAAATTATATATGCAAAAAGGTCTTTGTAACCTTTAAGTGCTATATAAGGATTGACTACAACTGCTATTATTAGCAAGTTAGAAAGATTTCAGTTCTGGACCTGGAAATAGACTACTACCTAATTAGGGAGAGGATCACTAGAAGGTTGGTCCCAGGTGATAAAAATCTTATTTGGCATGCCATGAAACAGAAAACCATACAATATTCATTTATATACAATCCCTTTTGCAATGACAGTAACCAATGTTCCAAGAATCAAATCTGAGTTAATCTATGAATGGTAACTTAGATGTTAATAGATTTGGTCTTTGGATGAACAGGAGTACCATTGGAGATGAGACATAGTAATACTGACTTTTTAATGAAACTAAGACAGGATAAAAGAAGTTTTAGTTGGTTTCATCATATACCCAAACAAAAGAATGGACACTAAGTCATCTTACTTAAGTAATTCACAATTAGCCTGAATAATAAGTAAAATTTTGCGAAGAATCTGGCAAGTTGTTCTAAACTTGTTTATATTTTGTCAGTACTTAGTGACTTTAGGTGAATACAGAAAACAGTCAAAGGAGCATATAAATTTATCATAACTACTAGAGAGCCAGAAGGTGTACTGAATATGGCAGTAATCAGATATCTCATAAAAATGAAATAACTGTCTTACCAGATAGAAAATTAGTTGCTTATGTAAGAGCCATTTCAGAAATTTCTGTTGTCAGATTAATTACAGCAAAAGTCAATCTTGGGGGCGGCTAGGTGGCGCACTGGATAGAGCACCAACCTTGGAGTCAGGAGTGCCTGAGTTCAAATGCAGCCTCCGACACTTAATAATTACCTAGCCATGTGCCTTGCAAAAAACAAAAAACAAAAAAAGTCAATCCTCAATACCCATATTGGACAGCATCCATTCTAAAAACTCCAACCTAACCTATTCAGAGTAATTAGTTGAAATGAAAAATTGATAATACTTTGATTCTTAATATCAACATTTCCTACACCAATATTCACTTCCTCAATGGATATTTCAATTTTATGAAAGCTATGAAAAGATAAGAAAAAATAATGGATAGTGATATCTGTGTTGATCTATATGCCTACTTTTCTCTTTACAAAGTCTTCATGAGAATGAATCACACACAGATGAAGGGGGGGATCCTTAATAAAAATGTGTAAGAAGACCCCCAGGCCTTGCAAATGATTTTCTATAGCATTCTTCACTTATAGTTGATTAAAAGTTATAGAGAAATTAATTCCTGCTACTTAAGTTGTGAGATTTTTTTAAAAATTTATTTGGAATAGCAAGACAGCTCTAATGTCTCTATTTATTATAATAGTTTGAAGTTAGAGTTGCAGAAGAATTCTTTAGGGATGATAATTTCTCAACCCCTTCCTGTTGCAGATGAAGGCTCAGGGAGGCTATGATTTTCTCAGTCATACATGTAAATAGCAGAGCAAAGAATTGAATCCAAGTTGAGTTTAAATAAAGTGCTTTCAAAAAGCTAGAACTTTATGATTGTCTTTTTAATTTTTTTTTTTAGGTTTTTGCAAGGCAAACAGGGTTAAGTGGCTTGCCCAAGGCCACACAGCTAGATAATTATTAAGTGTCTGAGGCTGAATTTGAACTCAGGTACTCCTGACTCCAGGGCCGGTGCTTTATCCACTATGCCACTTAGCTGCCCCGTCTTTTTAATTTTTAAAAATTTTTTAGTGGTTTTTAATATGATTGTCTTTCCCCACTGATTCCATCCAATCTTCTCTCTATAAAACCATTCTTTGTAACAAATACATGCAAACACAAATAAATGGATTGACTATGGCTGAATGCTTCTCAACTCAGTTTACTACCTGTCTCCTGAAAGATTTCCTTTAATACCAGTTCTTTGTAGTGTCAGTACTTTTCCCAGGAGCTATGCTTCCTCCATGAAGCTTTCCTTCCATCTTTACTTGTTAGTAGTCCCTCTGTCCACTTTCCTTATTCACTTGTGTGCTTTTTGAATCGCCAGCACCTAACAATTCTTCTCCCCCCCCCCCCCCGCACCACCACCATCCTATAGGATAAGTCCTGAGTCAGTGTCTTCTATACCTTACACACAATTGTAAAGTTCTTAGAGCATTTTGAGACTCTATAGTTAATTAAATCAGGGTTGGACTTAATCCATACTTTATTTAACAAGGGCTTAAGTACCCTGGGTGATGAGCTAAAGGGGAGTATGGAAGAATGTGTGTGTTTGGGGGGCGGGGTACAAATGGTTCATGAAATGATTAGGCTTTGGATGATACTTTGGCTCATGAGGATTGTGTGTCCTTGGAGGATACTTGAAAAGGAAGTAAGATTAAAAAATGATTATAATTTAATGTAACTCAAGAAATATACTTCTAATGAGACACAAGAGGGGAGGGTACTTAGTGACTTTAAGGCAATACTGCTTATCAAACAAGTTATCAATCTGTGATTGTACTTTGATAGTACTTTAGTTTATTAAATAATCTGTGATTGATGGTACCTGATTAATAGTATTTGATTGGTGCATATCTATAATTTTAGAGGGAAAGAAGAGAGGGTATGAAACTGAATAAATTCTGTTCAATAAATTTGGCCCAGAGGGAATAAAATACATTCCCACGTAGGTATAAAAATTTATCCTATTCTACAGGGAAGGGGGACTAGAGAAAGGGAAAGAAAAGGGAAGAAGGGACTGATAAAAGGGAAGGTGAAGTATAAGTGAAAATAAACTGAAAATTAAATTTTAAAAGAAAAGGTAAAGGGGGGAAAGGGAGTAAAACTTTGGTAAGGAATAAGAGAAAAGGAAAGAAAAATATAAATGGGGAAAGAGCATGGAGGGAAATCCAGAATTAGTCTCATTAAAAAGAATAAGGAAGGAAACTACATCTTCTTAAAAGGCACCACAGGTAATGAAAGTATCATCATTACACATGTATGCAGCTTAGTGGTATAGTGTCTAAATTCCTAGAGGAAAAAAACTGAATTACAAGGAGACTGATAGCAAAACTTTAATAATAGGGGACCTCAACTTCCTCTCTCAGAACTAGATAAATCTAACCCAAAATAACCAAAAAGGAAGTTAAGGTGAATAAAATCTTAGGCAACCTAGATATGATAGACCTCTGGAGAAAACTTGTTGGGGATAGATAAGAATATACCTTTTTCCTCTGCACCTATACCAAAATTGACATTTTACAGGACATAAAAGGCGGAAATAATAAATGCATACTCAGATCCAGACACAATAAAAATAGCATGTAATAAAGGGTCATGGAAAGATAAACTGAAAATTAATTGGAAACAATAATTTTAAAGAATGAGTTGATCATGGAAATAATAATTATAGCCAAGAAAATGAGATATACCAAAATTTATGGGATGCAGCCAAGGCAGTTTTGAAGGGATACCTTATATAGCTAAATGCTTATATAAATAAGAGAAAAAGATCAATGAATTGGGTATGCAACTAAAACTAGAAAAAGAACATTAAAAATCTCCAATTAAATACCAAAATCAGAAATTCTGAAAATAAAGGGAGAGATTAATAGAATTGAAAGCAAGAAAACTATTGATCTAATAAAGAGTTGGTTTTATGAAAAAGCCAATAAAATAGACTTTTGGTTAATCTGATTAAAAAAAGAAAGATAACCAAATTACCAGTATCCAAAATGAAAAGGGTGAACCACTAATGAAGAATGCATTGATCAAAATTGAATGTGTTGGGAAATCACATGCTTGAGAAGAAAATAAAATATTAGAGACAGCAAAATTATGTAGTACATAAGACACTTTAAAAAAATTGAAGGTAATAGACTTTGGTCTTTTTTTAAATTTCATAATTCTTGTTGGAAGGGTTGTGGAAAATATGGGACACTAATACATTGTTGGTGGAGCTGTGAACTCATCCAACTATTCTGGAGAGTAGTCTGGAACTATGCCCAAAAGGGAACAAAAAGTGTGCATACCCTTTGATCTAGCAATACCACTACTGGGTCTGTACCCTGAAGAGATGATGAAAAAAGGATAAAAACATCACTTGTACAAAAATATTCAGAGCAGCCCTGTTTGTGGTGGCAAAGAATTGGAAATCAAGTAAATGTCCTTCAATTGGGGAATGGCTTAGCAAACTGTGGTATATGTATGTCATGGAACACTATTGTTCTATTAGAAACCAGGAGGGATGGGAATTAAGGGAAGCCTGGAGGGATTTGCATGAACTGATGCTGAGTGAGATAAGCAGAACCAGAAAAACAAACTGGAGTTTGAACAAAGACCAAGGACTATTACCTTTAATTTAGGAGGGAAAAAAACCCGATATCTTATTGTCTGATCTTGCTATCTCTTATACTTTGTTTCTTCCTTAAGGATATGATTTCTCATCACATTCAATTTGATCAATGTATACCTTGGGAACAATGTAAAGATTGGCAAATTGCCTTCTGTGTAGGGGAGGGAAGTAAGATTAGGGGAAAAATTGTAAAACTCAAATCTTTTTTTTTTAAGGTTTTAGCAAGGCAAATGGGGTTAAGTGGCTTGGCCAAGGCCACACAGCTAGGTAATTATTAAGTGTCTGAGACCAGATTTGAACTCAGGTACTCCTGACTCCAGGGCCCGTGCTTTATCCACTACACCACCTAGCCACCCCTATTAAAGCACTTCTCACTCAAAATCAGATCTACACATAGTCCCGTGCTTTATCCACTACACCACCTAGCTGCCCCTAAAACTCAAATCTTTAAAAAAAAAAACCTCCACAATTCTTTCTCTGGATACAAATGGTATTCTCCATTGCAGGTACTCTAAAATTGTCCTTAATTATTGCATTAATGGAATGAGCAAGTCCGTTAAGGTTGATCATAACCCCCTTGTTGCTGTTACAGTCTACAATGTTCTTCTGGTTCTACTCATCTCACTCAACATCAGTTTATGCAAGTCGTTCCAGGATTCTCTGAAATCCCATCCCTCTTGGTTTCTAATAGAACAGTAGTATTCCATGACATACATAAATCACGATTGGTTCAGCCATTCCCCAATTGATGGACATTCATTCGAGGTGAATTCTACCAAACATTTTAGGAATAATTAATTCCTATTCTACACAGCTATTTTTAAAAATGAACATTGATGCAAAAATCTTAAATAAAATTTTAGCAAAGAGATTACAGCAAGTTATTACTAGTATAATATCCCATGATCAGGTTGGATTTATACCAGGTAGGCAGGGACAATTCAATATAAGGAAAACATTCAGCATAATTGAATGTATCATTAGCAAAGCTACGATTATCTCAATAGAGATAATGAAAAAGCTTTTGATAAACTACAACATCCATTCCTATTAGAGACACTAGAAAGTACAGGAATAAATGGAATTTTCCTTAAAATAAGTATCAAAACTATCAACATATTATGGAGATAAACTAGGAGCATTTCCAATAAAATCAGGAGTGAAACAAGGATGCCCATTACCACCATTACTATCAATATAGAATTAGAAATGTTAGCTTTAGCAATAAGAGAAGAAAAAGAAATCGAAGGAATCAGAACTGGCAATGAGGAAGCAAAGCTTTCATTCTTTGCAGATTATATGGTGGTATACTTAGAGAACTTGAGAAAAATTATCTCAAAAACTCCTTGAATCAATTAACAAATTCAGCAAAGTAGCAGTATATAAAATAAACTCACATAAATAATCAGCATTACTATATATGAACAACAAAGCTCAGGAACAAGAGATAGAAAAATTCCATTTAAAATAACTGTAGACCACATTAAATACTCCCAAGGTAATGCCAGATACTGTATGAACACAAAGCACTTTTTTTTTTAGGTTTTTGCAAGGCAAACGGGGTTAAGTGGTTTGCCCAAGGCCACACAGCTAGGTAATTATTAAGTGTCTGAGACCATATTTGGACCCAGGTACTCCTGACTCCAGGGCCGGTGCTTTATCCACTATGCCACCTAGCCAACCCCTATATATTGTCTATTGTTTCTTTTCTTTTTTTTTTTTTTTGCAAGGCAGTGGGGTTAAGTGGTTTGCCCAAGGCCACACAGCTAGGTAATTATTAAGTCCGAGGTCACATTTGAACTCAGGGACTCCTGACTCCAGGGCCGGTGCTTTATCCACTACTCCACCTAGCCACCCCTATTAAAGCACTTCTCACTCAAAATCAGATCTACGCAATTGGAAAAATGTCAGTCGCTCATGCTTAGGTAGAGCTAATATATTAAAAATGACAATTCTACCCAAATTAAATCTTACTCAGTACCATGACAATCAAACTACCAAAAAATTATTTTATTGAGCTAGAAAAAAATGGTAACAAAATTCACCTGGAGCAACAAAAGGTCAAGAATATCAAGGGACCTGATTGGAAAAAAAATGTAAAGGAAGGTAGGCTTTGCTTTACCAGATCTAAAACTATAGTAATAAAGTGAAAGTCATCAAAACTGTCTGGTACTGGTTAAGAAACAGAATAATGAAGCCGGGAATTAGGATAGGTTCAAAAGAAAGAGTAGTAAGTGACTACAGTTTGACAGACCCAAAGACATTAGCTTCTGGGATAAGAACTCACTATTGGGAAAACTGGATAAATAGTATGGCAAAAACTAGGCATCGGCCCACATCTCACACCCTATGTCAAAATAAGATCAAAATGGGTGCAGGATTTAGATGTGAAATGTGACACCATAGTTAAATAGACCAAGAGATACTCTATCAGAGCTATACAAAGGGGACAAATTTATGACCAAGTAAGCATTAGAGTACAGTATAAACTGCAAAATTAATGGTTTTGACTATTATTCAAGTAGGTTTTTGCACTAATAAAATCAATGTTGCCAAAATTAGAAAGAAAACAACTGGGTAACAATCTTCATAACTAGGAGTTCTGATAAAAGTCTCATTTCTAAAATATATAAAAAACTGCATCAAATTTATAAGATCACAAATCATTCCCCAATTGATAAATGATCAAAGGATATAGAGAGTTTTCAAATGAAATTAAAGCTATAAATAATCATAAAATGCTCCAAATCATTATTGATTAGAGAAATGCAAATTAAAACAACTCTGAGGTATCACCTCATACCTATCAGATTGATAAAGATGAGAAAAAGGGAAAATAATCAATGCTGGAGAGGTTGTGGGAGGATTGGGACATTGATTCAACCTTTCTGGAGAGCAATATGGTACTATGCCCAAAGAGCAATAAAAATGTTCATACCCTTTGACCCAGCAATTCCAATTCCAAGCCTGTATTCAGAAGAAATCATTAAAAAATGGGAAAAGTTCTACATATTCCAAAATATTCATAGCAGCTTTTTTGTATGGCAAAGAATTGGAAATTGGGTTGATGGCCATCAATTGGGGAATGACTAAATGTTATGGTATATGAATATTATGGAATATTATTGTTCTATAAGAAACCACAAATGGTCAGACTCTAGAGAAGCATGGAATGACTTACAGGATCTGATGCTGAGAAAAGGGGAACAACCAGTAGGAAAATGTACACATTAACAACAACATTGTAATATGATCAACCTTGATGGAACCAGCTCCTCTCAGCAGTTCAGAGAGTTAGGATGACCCTATTAGACCAGCTATGGAGAATGTCATCCTCATCCAGAGGGAAAAAAACCAAACCAAACCAAAAAAAAAAAAAAAAAACCCAAAAAACCCCCCAAAACAAAAAAGAAAACCCTTCAGAATCTGATGAATACTACATTCACTTTTTAAAAATGAAAACATTTTAAATTTTAAAATTAAAAACATCTATTTCTTCACACCAAAAATGACTAATCTGTAAACATATTTAACAGAAATGTGTATGTACAATATTAACCTGACTGACTGTTCGCTGCTGAGGGAAGGGGGTGGCAAGTGAGAGTGGAAAGATATGCATATATGGATGAATGTTGAAAACTTTTCATTACATGTATTTGGAAAAATAAAATATCAATAAAAAATAATCTAGGTATTGGATTGAATTAAAGTAGCAATGTGAATGGAGAGGTGGGAAGACATGGGAGAGATGGATATAAAAATCAAATCAGATAATAAGTAGATCAATTTGATTTATTGATTATAAAATTCAATGAGCATATAATATAAAAAGGAGAGCAAATGAGGTAATATTTGTGACAGTAGCTGGCACATATTACTTGACAAATGATTGTTCCTTTTTCTGTCTATTCCTTAGAAATGGCAAGCTTTATGGAGTGAGGAGAAAGAAAATAATACTGAGATTTCAAACCTGTGCCTCTGACAGAAGTAGGGAAATTTTGAAGAGGAGAGAGGAAAATCACAGGAAAAGATGTTTAGTTTTTTAGACATGTTAGATTTTGAGATCTTGCCAAGACATCCATTTTAAAATATCCAATATTGCAATCAATAATGTGGGACTGAAGCTTAAGAAATACAGGAAGGGGAAAGAGATTAAGGAATCACAGATGGACAGCCTCACTGGTACCTGGGAAATATTAAAAGACTGCAGGGATTGGCTCTGGTTCATTGGGTAGATCTTGAGGATTTGAGAGTTCACAGACAAGAACTATATAGGATTGCAACAAATATAGATTAGTATCCAAACAACAAAATCAGAGATATATTGAAGTAGTTTGTGCAACTAAATTAGGCAGTATACCTTCACTGCTCTAAGAAAACAGGTTTGGGAACTGAGGAATTCTTTGGAAATGCAATCAACTTATTGATAAATTCATATATTTTTTTAAAAATTCAGTTTTAGATTGAGTTTACTAAAGGTTAGACAACCAGTGGTGGTTACTGTACAGTAACTATACAGTTATGTGTATGTGGGTGTATATGCACATATCTTCTTTCTGGGAGGATGCTAAAAGTACCCAAGAAAATTCTCTACTTAACTTATTTTTCAAAGTGGCAATAAGGAAGGTTTAAAATAATTAGAGGAGGTTGCTTCATCTTGTCTGTTGCTTTTTTCAGAAATATGTTAAATTTGTTTTTCAATGATAAGAACTATGAACTTACTGCCCAAGCCCCTTACCTGTCACCACAGGCTAAAGAATCCCTTTATCACCTTAGTATAATTGATTTACTTGTCAATTTGAATCCCCCAAAATCTGTCATCTTCACCTTAAATATTTCCCCTTGCATTATCCCCATAGCTCCCTTTGAGCTCATCAATCCCAATTTTAGAAATATTCATTACACAGGTTTACCTTTTCAGTGACAACAGAAGAAAGGCAAAGTGTTGTCTTTTTCAACTGATAGTTCTATTTGCACAAGAAGTCAAAGGTGCAAATCTGAAGTGACCTTTAGTGTTTACAAATGTTATTCCCTTAATATTATCCTATTGTTTTTAAAAAAAGGACAAAAAAGATTGTCTCAGAGAATGAATTGACAATGAGTCTAAGGAGCACAACTAGGAGAATAGTGTATACGAGAGCAAACCTGAAAAACACCTCAAAAGTTTGATTGGAGAAATGATTGACCTGGTCTCCGGAGGATCCTTCCTAAGAGAGGGTTTATGGACAAAAGGTGCAAAAAGAGAAAACTTTTATGCCCATGGTCTGTGCAGATTTATTTTAATTGACTATGCTAATCTGTTAAAAGTTTTTGTTTCCTTAATGAGCTGAGAAGAGAGGAGTATTAGTAATAGTTACAACAAAAAGAAAGGAGGGGGCTAAAATATTTTTTTAAATGTATAGTTGAGGGGCGGCTAGGTGGCATAGTGGATAAAGCACCGGGCCTGGAGTCAGGAGTACCTGAGTTCAAATTTGGTCTCAGACACTTAGTAATTACCTAGCTGTGTGGCCTTGGGCAAGCCACTTAACCCCATTTGCCTTGCAAAAAAAAAAAAAAAAAAACTAAAGAAAAATAAATAAATGTATAGTTGAGGGGCAACTAGTGGATAGGGATAGGGATAGCTAGTGAGGATAACTAGTGAGGCACAGAGGACAGTAGAACACTGGCCCTTGCATCAGGAGGGTCTGAGTTCAAATCCAGCCTCAGATACTAATTGTGTGATTCTGAGCAAATCACTTAAAAGAACAGAGTTGAACAGTTTGATAGTCAAACATAAGACCAAATAGATGCATAAAAGGTCAATATGAAAGAAGTCATAAGGTGAAACATGTGACTCAAATTACTGGGGCAGAGAGAAAAAATACCTATGTATGTGGGGGGAAGGGTATGATGTGAAAGTTATGTTGAGATGATCTCAAAAAATAAAGAGATGAGGGCCGGCTAGGTGCCATAGTGGATAAAGCACCTAGTGGATAAAGCACCGGCCTTGGAGTCAGGAGCACCTGGGTTCAAATCCGACCTCAGACACTTAATAAGTACCTAGCTGTGTGGCCTTGGGCAAGCCACTTAATCCCGTTTGCCTGGCAAAAACCTAAAAAAAAAAAAAAAAAAAGATGAGAGAGATGCACTAGGAAAAGGAAGGGAGGGAAAGGAGGAGGAAAATTATCTCACACGAAAAGGAAAAGCTTTAATTTCATGATAATCTGAATTGGTTCAAAGAAGGAAGAATATATGAAATGATGCAGAGTGAAAAAATGTATAATTAAGCATAGAAGAAAGCACAGATAAGACAGTTTTGAAATTAATATGTGGAAATGCTCACCAACGGTTTTTATGTTCAAAATAATAAAATTTAGAAAAAATTAATTTGTTAAAACACTGAAAAGTGAAATAAACTTCCTGTTGCTCCAGAGTACTTAACAGTATCTAGTAGGCTGTTAGATCTTTGACTCCCATTGAATCAAATATTTACATATTCAGAATTAAGAGTTTATTTTAGTATGTCTCCACTTAAGCAAAGCAAGTTATACTTTTTTTCCCCTTTTTTGAGGGGATGGGGGGGGATTTGCAAAGCAATGGGGTTAAGTGACTTACCCAAGATCACACAGGTAATTATTAAGTGTCTGAGGTCACATTTGAACTCAGGTCTTTCTGACTCCAGGGTCACCTAACTATCTCAGCAAGTGTACACTTTGAAAATGAAGGCCAGATGGAGGTTAGAATTGGGGTATGCACTTACTAGAAGAACCCCATCTGTTTTTGAATGTGTCTTAAGATGCCACCACCACTCACTTTTTTTTTTCATTTATTTATATACTGTAAGTCTGCTGAGGAGAAAAATACTTTCTCCTTCCTACCACTTTTGGCACTTGGATCCTCATTCCCGGCTCTGTGACCATTTATCAACATTTTCTTTGAAGCTGATTTGATTTTTCCACTCCATATGTGACTTTCTATGAGTCCCAGATTCATAGCTCTGACTCCAGAAGATTCCTCAGAGACCAACCCCCTTCATTTAACAGATAAGGAAAAAGGGGTCCAGAGAAATTAAAGAGATTGCCCAAAGTGATCTGTCACTTTTTACCAGTTTTCCTGAGAAAACAATAGATTGTGATATCCACCTGATAGGCAACAGGATCAACCAGACTTTTCCATAGATCCAAATCTCACAGATCCAGAAATCCACTACAATGGGCCAGATGGATCCCCAGAGTGGGATGCTACTAGTCTCTCCCTGTCAGTTGGGAAGAAAAGAAAACTGATACAAGCAGGTGGATACAATGGGAAAAGTAAGAAGAGAGCTAGGTTCAAATTCTAAAGTCAAATACACTTGACTTTGGGAAAGTCTTTAACCTTTGGATCTGTTTCCTCATTTGTAAAAGGAGGGTCCCAAGTTAAAGGACCTCAGTCTTCTTTCAGCTCTAGCTCTCTCATCCTATACCCTCCATCCAAACCCTTTTAACCTCAATAAGCTCCCTGTGCAAAATGTTCCCATCTCACTTTCAAGTCAAGATATCATGGAGCAAGATTCAATCAGCCAAGGAGTAGTTATGCTGAGTGCTTACCAGGAACAACATACTGAGCTCAAAGTTGAATATATTAATATTAAAATAGAATAGCTTTACTCTCAAAGTACTTAGGGCAGCCAATACAAAGCCATAGAATGAGAGAAGGAAGAACAAGGAGGTTACTTCCATTGGCTTGTGGAGTGCCCTTTTTGCATTATCAATTATTACTTTTTAAATAACCAGAAACAAAACTGACATTTATGCAAAGCTTAGACTGCAATCAGGATCTGAATGTGGTCAGAGCCCCAGAGTCTAGTTCCAGGGACAGAGGACAGAGCTCAGCAGTCTCTCTTCACTCCCCTCCCTAGGTTCAGCGCTTATGCCCTCTCAATGAGGAGGAGTGGGGTGGGAAGAAGGGAACTCAGGGTTTTGGAAGTAAATGTTGAAACTTGTTTTTGCTTGTAACTGGGCGGGGGGATTTTAAAAATAAAAAATAATAATGTTAATAGATCTTGTAGATTCTCCATGTGAATCACCCCCCAAATTTGGTCTTTCTCTTGATATCACAATTCAAAACTCTGAAATTACTCTGATTACAATCTATTATTCTATCTCCCTCTGCCTTACTCCTGTTGAGACTTGTTCTTTATCCTGAGCAATCAACTCCGGTCATTTATGTTCTCCTAGTTCAATCCCTCTATTCCTGCCAAGTGGTGTAGTGGATAGAGCACTGACTTTGGAGACAGGAGGACTTGAGTTTGAATCTGGCCTCAGATACTTTGACAGTTAACTTAAACCTGACTGCCTCTGCATCCAGGGCCATCTCCAGTCATCCTGATTCATATCTGACCACTAGACCCAGATGACTCTGGAGGAGAAAATGAGACTGATGTCTTAGCACAGTACCCCCTCACTCAATTCCAGTTCATAGGCTTGTCATGGCATCACCTCCCTGATGTCATGGTCTTCTTCAAGAATGAAGGACAACATCATCATCTTCCTTTCAGACTAACCCTGTGCCTGCACTGTCTCTTTTATTATTTAAATTGTTTTCTTGTGTGTGTGTGTATGTGTGTGAATTTAAGAATTATCAATCAACACAAACTTTCTAAGAAATGAACAGAAGGGGATTGAATAAGAAACTATGAATTTGTGTTATATAAATTCCTTTCTGTGTTCTTCCTTTCTGCGTTCACTGCAAATCAAGAGCAGAATGGTTTTCAATCTAAGTAGGATTGAGTAGATATAATGAAGCCCAAGGAGGCCAAGAGAATGTAGGCCAGCCATTGGATACCATCTTACTCTCCCTCCTCTCTATCTTGCAGCTTCTCCATTTCTTTTCATACTTCTTATCCTTCTTTCCTCTTTCCCATTGCTTTCCCTTTCTTCCCTCCTTACTTCCCTTTTCTCCCCTCCTTGCTTCCTATCCCTTACTCCTTCTCATCCTCTCCCTTCTTCCTTGCCCCTGCAGTGGTTTAGATTTTGATGGCTTAGAGTGAGTGTAAATAGCAATTGTTTCTGTTCTGGCCAGAAATTCTGAGGATCTTCCTCTCCCAGATTGATTCTCTTGTGAAGGCAAACTAGGCCATCTTTTGCTTCAATTCTCAACTAGCCTTTAATTACTGAATGGACATTGCCTCAGACAAACTGAGACCTAGGAAAAAATTTAGTTTAAAAATACCAAGGGTTGAACTAAATGATCTTTAAAGTCCCATCGCATTCAGACATTCTGAAAAAAAAATTCCTATCCTGAAATTTTGACTTTTCTCCTGATTGGTGATGCCCTAATTCCATTAGGGACAACATGGACAACATTTTCATTCCAGGCTTAGTCCTGTCTCCTACATCTGGGGCCATCACCAGTCTTCTTGTCCTATATCTGCCATTGGACTCAAATGATTCTGGAGAAGATAGTGAGTGACTAGTGACTTTGCATAGACTCCTGCTTCACATAAATCCAATTCATTTTTCTTTTCTTTTCAGATTTTTCAAGGCAATGGGGTTAAGTGGCTTGCCCAAGGCCACACAGCTAGGTAATTACTAAGTGTCTGAGGTCGGATTTGAGCCCAGGTCCTCCTGACTCCAAGGCCAGTGCTCTATCCACTGCGCCACCTAGCTGCTCTCCAGTTCACTTTCAAGACAAGACATCATCCTCCTGATGTCAATGGTCCTTTTTGTGAACAAATGATGAACAAGCTTCTTCCTTTCTCAGTTCATGTTATTCATGATCACCTGCTGTCTAACCAAAATCCTCCTTTCCCCTTTGAACACTTTCTCTCATCAGCATCCACTTTAGTCCTATCTCTCCCTAGTTGTTTTCTGGCTTTTTTCTGCCCATTTTTAAAAATTTTAATTTTTTTTTCTCAGTTGCATGTAAAATATTTTTTTCACATTTTTTTTTGAACATTGAGTTCAAAATTCTCTTCCTCTCTTTCTCTGCCCTTTCTTGAGAAGGCAAGCAATTTGATACAGGTTACGCATGTGCAGTCATGTAAAACATTTCCATAATAACCTTGTTGCAAAAGAAGCCATTGAACAAAAATAACCCAAAAATAACAAAGAAAGTGAACAAAGTGGACTTCAATCTTCATTAAGACTCTTTGGCTAGCATTTTTCATCACAAATTATTTGGTATTGTTTTGGATCATTGTATTGCTGTTAAGTCATTCACAATTGATCTTTATTTAACATTGCTGTTACTGTGTGCAATGTTCTGGTTTTAACTTACTTCACTGTACATCAGTTCACATAAGTGTTCCCTAATTTTTCTTAAAGCACCCTCTTCATCATTTCTTATAGTACAATAGTATTCCAACACAACACAACCACAACTTGTCCAGCCATTTCCCAATTGATAGGCATTCCTTCAATTTCAAATTATTTGCCATAAATATCTTTGTACATATAAGTTATTTTCCTTTTTCTTTGCTTTCTTTGAGATACCAACCCACTAATGCTAATTAGTTCACAGTTTTATAGCCCTTTGAACACAGTTGCTCTCCAGAATGATTAGATCAGTTCACAATTCCACCAACAGTACATTAGATGACTGCTCTTTCCATGTATCCTCAGGAATCCCAATTCTTTAGTTGACAGATTTCTGTTTATCTTGGACCTTTTCCTCTCATATTTTTTCTCTGTCCTCCTTACTTCCCAACCCCCAAAACTTCCTTACCTACCTGGTTGCCCTCTCTAGTATACATTGGCTGAGGGAATGCAATAAGTTTATACCCCTTCCTCTTATCTATGGACCCTCTGTCTATCACTATCACTCAGCAACAGCCTGGACTTTAAGATTCATTCTATTCAGATATATCAACCTATCTAGATCTTATTGGCAGTAATCTACCAGTTCTCAGGTCATTTACCTACCTTTCTCAAGGATTTCACTACCTAACTTGTCCTCTTCCCCTCCACTCCTACTTCTGTATTAACATTTGAAGTCTTCAGTTTACATGTTAATGTCATTTCAAGCAGCCTAACTTTCCAGTTCATTGACTTTCTCATTAGAGTGCATTGTACCTCCACTACACCTCATTCATCACATAGGAATAGTTATCCCCTTGGATCTAGTCAGTCATCACCTATTATCTTCTCTTTCTGATTTTGACCATAAATTAACCAGTTCAATCAAAAACTTTCTTCAAGTCTCAAATTGATTGATCTATTGTCCTATTGCTAGGTGACATCTTGACAAACTCCCAAATCTAGTTTACCACCACCATTTGCCTTTCCTGTTCTTACTTATGCAACTTAGAAAGAGGAGGATATCATAAAATCAGGCTATATTCTGATTACACTATAATTTATGTTATCTAATCTCATTTTATGAAATAGTTCTTTTTTTTCTTTCCTAATTGGCCCTTTATCAACCCCCACCCCCTACCCCATCATGGCCAATTCAAATCTTTTTTCTGCAAGCCTCCACAACTACCATCTATCCCTGTCAATGAAGTATCTCTCTTCATCCAAGAAAAGAGACCTTCCAAAACAAAGTTGCTCTTCTACCCTATTCTATTCCTCAAAATCGCAATGTCACCCCCCATTTTCTCTTCCTTAGCTCCAATCGGATGTAGAACTGGTCCTTTTTACCTTACCAACTTTCTACTTGTGCTCTAAATTTCATCCTCTCTTGTCTTTTAGAGGCCTCAGTCATGCTGCAATTTTTGATATCTGTCCCTTCAACAAGTTCTTCTGTTGCCTTAAACATGCCCTATGTTCAAAAAACAAAAACCTTCACTTGACTGCCATTCATTCAGACTAACCAGTAATTCTCTTCCCTTTTCCAGCTTTGGTTCTAAATTCATTGTCTACATTTCCTCTCCTCCTCTATTCCCTCTAATTTCTCAATGTATTTCCCACTCTCCAGCCGGTCTGGAATATTATAAAAGACCTTCTAATTACAGCCTCCAGACCAAACCATCCTCCCCACAGCTGTCAAAGTAATCTTCCTCAAATGTAGATAATACCATGTTATTCCCCTGCTACAGTTGTTACCTGTTGCTTCTCCAATTATCTAAGCTCCCCTGATCAAATCACAACCTACCCTTCCAGGCTTACTGACCATTGTTCCTTTGTGCACACTATATTCCAACCAGTCTATATACAGAATATTGTTAATGTATTTATTTTTGTTCTATGCCCCCACTTCAGTACTTTATTTCCCCTTCTCCATGAGATCTTTGTACATGTAGTTCTCAGTGCCAGGAATATAAGCTCCCCTCCCCATCAGAAAACCTGGCTTCATTTCAGGTTCAGCTCATCTCCCTTGGCAAGCTTTTCCTAATCCCCTTCATTGTTAGGGATTCCTTCCTCCTCATATTATCCTGTTTATGCCTATCCAATTCTATTCAATATAATTCTACAAACATTAAATTACTATTAGCTTTGAGCCTCAGTTTCTCTTTTTTGCAAAATGAGAGGGTTGAACTAAATGATCTTTAAAGTCCCATCCCATTCAGACATTCTGAAAAAAAATTCCTACCCTGAAATTTCAACTTTTTTCCTGATTGGTGATGCCCTAATTCCATTAAGGACCCCATTGAGGCTTATTTTCATTCCAGGCTTAGTTCAGTCTCCTGAATTCTCTACCACTTCCTCATCGGATACCTTGCCATCAGACCCTTGACTGTCCCTACTCCTCTTCCCAGCTCTTCTTTGTATTTCCATTCCTCATTGCTTAACACAATTCTTGCCCATAGTAAGTACTTAATAAAAGCTTGCTTTAGGTGTCTTTTCTCCATAGGAGAATCCTAGGCTTCTGAATGGGTAGAGAATTGGTTAGGGGCAAGAAGAGGAGCCTGGACATACAGAATTGATTTGGAGAATATTGATAGAACTTTTATAACATAACATGTTATTTTACTTCATTTCATAGTTTCCCCTCAGTTTTGTAATAAATATTCTTAATTCTGGCAGTGCCGTGAAGTCTAGGCCAGACACAATGAAATATTCTCATTCTTTATGGTTTCTGGGGAAGACTGGCCACAATGGGGGAAAATACCTTGCTCCCCAGTTCAGGGGACACATCTTCACATGGCTTTTGGAACTTGAGAGGAATCATTCCCTGGCTTCTGAGTTCATCTAGTTTTCCAGCACATCTTCACTATTTCTGTAATTGCTTTAAACATTCTGCTCCCTTACATATTGACTCTTCCCACTCCTTGGAAAGTTTACTTAGGAATGTACTGAAGAGGATTAAGGGGTTAAAGTTAAAAGGGAAAAAATGGGTTAGAAATAGTTTATCCTTGCTGCTGGAGAAGAACATTGAGTGGCAAGAGTCCAAAAGATTCCAAAAGAAGACAGCAGCAAAGGTATTAATACAGAATAACCCCAAAGGGTACAGTTTCTTTTAAATTTTATCTGGTGGCAAAATTATTCAGCCAGGTGGCACACTGGAGTCAGAAAGACCTGAATTTAAAACTAGCTAGGTCATCCTGGGCAATTCACTTAACCTTGTTTGCCTCAGTTTCCTCATTTGTAAAAAGCTGGAAAAGGAAATGACAAACCACTCCAGTATCTTTGCCAAGAAAACCCCAAATGAGGTCACAAAGTGCCAGACACAACTAAACAATACATGGCAAAATCTTTCTCTTTTCCTCATCATAGAGTGTCCAAAAGCTTTAAACTCATGGAACAGAAGACTTTTTTCCCCCTTCCTTTTTTGTAGGGTGGACCGTGAAACTTGGCAGGGCAAAGAGTGTTAGGTAGTGTCAGTTTGGATCTATTTTTCTCTAATGTACAAGTTGGTGGGGAGAGTAAGAGAGAGAGGGAGGGAAGAAAAGGAAAAATCAAAGATTCAAAATCTCTGGCTGGAGTCCCATGTGGGAGGTTGCAGGGAAAGTTGAAACAGTTTATCCACAACCGGCTCACTCAGTCAAGGTCAGATTAACAAGAGACAATTGGAGGAAGCTGCTGAACAAACTAATTATATACAGACCCCTGGCAGCAATCAAGAGAAGGCAAAAACTAGCAGGGGATAATAAAAAGAGTTGATTTGGAGGCAGAGTGTTGGAGCTGGATGGGACCTTCTAGACCTCCTCACTTTCTGACTTTCAAGGGCAATCTATGGAAACCAACTCTGCTCCTTCTACCTGAGTGATCTTGGGCAAATCACCAGTTGCCTGAGCATTAAATTAGGCTCTTCCTCTTTAAAGTGAGGGTGTTGGACCAGGTTATTATAACTCCCCCCTCCTGATGCAGGGTCCTATGGGATAAAGTGACATGTCTCTCAAAATCTTCTATTCCAAGCAGCTTGGTCTCACCATACTTTTAGTAAGTGGGCTGTTTCCCTTATTACCTGGAATGGCTTCCATTCTCTTCTCAATCCACTTAAGGCAAATATTTTTCTTTTTTTCCCCTTACTTCTTAATAGCAAATATTGACTAGGTCCAAGGAACTTTGATAGGTGCTGGGTTAGGAACTGAACTTCCGCTTTCATGGGGAAAGGAATCATTCTCTCTTGAGGCAGGTCCAACCCATCTCTGCATCTTGAAAGCCTAGAAAGGTTACTTGGATTATTGAAATATTAAATGACTTTTGTCCAGGATCACCCAGACAGTTAATGTCAGTAACAGAATTTGAACTCAAGTGTTCTGGCTTTGAAACTAATTCTCTACTCTAAACTTTCTGCCTATCAACTCTCCTCAGTGCAGGGGATATGAAAACAAAAATGAAACAGTGTTTTTTATATAAACAAAAAGATGGATAAAACTTTATTTATATTCAGGTAAAAACATTAACCTTCTGAAGTAAATTATTGCAGATTTGAGAAATCAGCACATAAAACAGTTGGACAGAGCATTGCTCATAGGTGATTTATCTGGGTTCAAGACAAAGGCTGAACTGTTTGTTTCAAGCTAGCATTGAGGGGTAGCTAGGTGGCACAGTGGATAGAGTACCCAACATGGAGTCAGGAGTACCTGAGTTCAAATCCAGCCTCAGACACTTAATAATTAACTAGCTATGTGGCCTTGGGCAAGCCACTTAACCCCACTGCCTTGCAAAAAACTTAAAAAAAAAACCCAAAAAGCAAGCTAGTATTGCAGGAAGAAGTAAGGAAGGGTTAAGAGAAAAGAATGAAAGCAAAACTATGAAAGAGTTAGCAATGGAGCTAACATCAAAGCTGCTCTTTAGCGGAAGATAAGGAAATGTATTCTGGGATGAAAGACAATGAGAATGCACACAGATGGAAAATGCTTTGTTCTGTGTAGGGATTGGTTAGGAATACAGTTCAGATGAAATCTGGGTGGAAAAATTCAGTTGGATCCAGATTGTGAAGGGCCAAGCTCAAGAGTCCTATATACTATGGGAAAGGTGTCTAAACAGAGGCATGATTTGATTGGTCTTTAAGATTATTTGGGCAGCTGAGGAGATCATGGATGAGGGGGGGGAAAGACTTATAAAATTTGTAACAGGAAGCTCTTTTAATAGACCAGGTAAATAGAGGGCAGCTAGGTGGCACAGTAGATAGAGCACCAGCCCTAGAGTCAGGAGGATCTGATTTCAAATCTGACCTCAGACACTTAATAATTGCCAAGCTGTGTAACCTTGGGCAAGTCACTTAACCCCACTTCCTTGCAAAAAAAAATCTTTTTAAACCCTAAAATAAAAAAAAGAAGGACCTTTCTTGATTACTCTGGCCTTCCTTCACCCACTTCTGTAATCCCATAGAATTTTTGTTTGTACCATATATTTTAACATCCAATACAAAAAAGTTTTATATAGTTTGTTATTGTTTTATGCACATTTTTAGAATAGCCTGTGCTAAAATAAGCTACTTAACTACGGGGACATGGTCTAAATCTCCTTTGAAGCCCTAATGATGCCTAGGAATAGTAGTACAAAGGATGTCCTCAATAAATACCTGTTGATAATGAATCCACTTAAAGTGTCCATTAAAGCTAAACTGCTGAAGGTCAGTGCCATAGAGTGACCTTCTATAAATCCTTCTCTAGATCCTGGATTAGACAGCTAGCCAGACAGAGCAGTGTGGTGAATAGAGCCCTGGGCCTGGAGTCAGGAAGACCTGAGTTTAAATCTAGCATCAGACACTTCCTAGCTATGTGACCCTGGGCAAGTCACTTGACTCTATTTGTCCTAGTTCTTTAACCATAAAATGAGCTAGAGAAGGATATGGCAAACCACTTTGGTATGTTTGCCAAGAAAATCCCAAAGGAGGTCACAAAGAGTCAACTATGACTGAAGCAACTTGACAACAACAAATAAATCTGAACTTCCATCAGTCAGTCAATATGCAATTATTAAGTGTCTACTTTTTCCTAAACATTGTGTTAAGTCCTAGGGATACAAAGAAAGGCAAAAAAACATTCTTCCAAGAAAGTCACAGACCACTGGAGAAGATAATATGATAACAGGAATGTACAAATAAGAAATATACAGGATAAATGGGAGATAATCAGCAAAGAGAAAGCATGTGCATTAAAGAGGCTCAGGAAGGACTTTTAATAGTTTGTTCAGCTCATTAATCCTTTCCTGGAATATGAATCAATCGCTGCCTCTCCTCAACTTTGAACTCCACTCCTCTCCCCACCCCAGTCTCCCCTACCCCACTCCACCCCACCCCGAAAATAATGTTTACCAGCTGGTCCCCAAGGGAATGAAAAAATACTCTATATTAGCATTCTTTTCCAGGACTCAGGGTTAGGATTCCTCCCTGCTCTCCATAGGTCTATTTTTATTCCTCCTTCCTTAGCTGCCAAAGTAATCTTCCTAAAGTCAAAGTTAGACAAACCCCCCATCTCAACAAACTTCTCATGATGGGGCTCCAGTGCTAGAAAGAAGCCTCCTCTTCCAGAAGCTTTAATCTAAAGCATTGGTCATTTTCAAGAAGAATGTTGGCGATCAAGAACTTTCTGAACTTTCTGACTGAAAGGTAGGACAGTGTGTACACCCATCTTTTGGGAGTCATGGCCCCATCCCAATTATTTATATTTAGACTTGCCCCATTACAATTTCTGGGCCCAACAATATTCCTGCAAATATCCCATTGGGCATTCAATCAATAATTTTTATTAAGTACCTTTGGGCCAAGTACTCTGCAAAGACAGAAATCGTTGCTGTCAAGGTGTTTATATTTTAATGAAGGAGACCTCTATAAATATGTATAAAACAAGGTATCTACAGCTAAATGGGAGATAATCAATAAAAGGAAGACACTAAAATTAGAGGGGATGAGGTCGAAGGTGATATTTTAGCTGGGATTTAAAAGCAACTGGGGGTGGACCTGAGTAAGGAGAGTGGCATGGGGAAAGTCATTGAAAATATTATGAGTCTGAAAACAATGTAAAGACTAATAGAATGCCTTCTGTGGGGGGTGGGGGGAAGGAAGCAAGAATGGGGAAAAATTATAAAACTCAAAATAAATAAAATCTTTCTTTAAAAAAAAAAAATATTATGAGCTATTTCCAGGTCACAACCAACAAGAGAGAGAACTAGACATTTTCTCTGATCCTCATAGTCTCTCAGACCTTTCCAAAATAGGAATTATGTCTCAAAAATAAAACAATTTCATTTGTCTACATTGTCTAGGACATTCAGAACCCAAAAGAATGTTAAAGAAACAAAACTATGAACTAAAATGTACTCTGAGCTCATGTAACACCCCTTCCCCTTCTGCCCACCTTGCCACAGTACTGTCAGCAAGATCACACTAGCTGATCTAATGACCTAGTTCACAAGTGAACAATGAAACCTATCTCTCTACACTTCCATTCCTCCTCCTTTCCTTCCCTTTTTCCAGTGTTGTGGAGATCTGGAGTCCAGGTTGTAATTGGAGGTAGCTTTGCTGACTAGAAAGCTTTTTGAATGAAGAACCTAACATACAGAAGGAGCCAGTTCTATTTATGGAAAATCTCTTGGGCAAAGAACTAATATGGGGTACAGTAAATTGCTCAGTGTAGGAGTAGGCTGAAATACTTTGATATTTAATCCCTAGGAAAACTATTGTCAAAGGGGAAGGAGTCAAAAATGTGAATGACAGAGAAAACAAGGATTAAAAAATAAAGACAATTTACTAAAGCTCTCAGAAGAAGGTAATTCAAAGATCTTGTACATAAGTATATAAATCAACAGAGGAAATAGTAACAACAGAATGGCCACCAAATCTAATAAACAAAAATTCAAATACCTATAAAAAAATGTTGCAAAACAAAGAAAAACAATTCAGTGCTTGAGACAGAAGACCTTGTAGAATCCAAAAGAAAAAAGGGAATGCAACATACTGTTCCTGAATGGTTTAAAAGAGAAATAAGAATTATGTGAGTAGAATTCATGGTCTACACAACAAAAATAATGATGGAATAGGAAAATTGGAATCTACAATGCCAATTCTCACCAAAGAAACAAAAGAGAGAACAATAGATTCGGAATGTAAATATGTAGGAATGAAAGAAAATTCTTTTTTGAAACTGAGAGGAGCAAAAAACTTTTAACAGTAAAAGGAAATATGCTTACTATTTAAATATTAAGTTCCAAAATACACTGATATTAAAGACAGAATGTATGGGGATTGTGTAAGGAATTTAGATATTCCAGAAGAACATAATAAGACAAAAAACTTGAACAACAATACAGGAAGACTGTTCAGAACTTCTAAATACAGAAAATGAAATACCAATTGAAAGAATTCATAGATCACTTCCAGAAGAAAACTCAAAACTGCAAACTCCAAGATGTAGAGTGGTTAAATTTAATAATTCAATTTAGAAGCTGCAAGTTCTGCCAACAACCTAGTCAAAGAGTTTTAAATACAAGGGAAAGGAAATTTGAATAACTCAAGACTTTTCTGCAGGCAACAAAATATGCAGGAGGAAATAAAAGAATGTGCAGTAGAGCTTGGGATGTAACCTAGGGTGAACTACCTTGTAAATCTGAATAAATGAAAAAAGATGGGCATTCAAAGAAGCATTTGAAAAAGTCTTAGAAAGAAAACCTTCAAACGTGCCAGACATCAGAAACAAAGAAAGTGTGAATGAATGCAGCAACCAAATTCAGCAGCAGAGTAACAGCAGAGAGAGCAGTAAGAGACTTCAAAAGTATAAATAAGGACATTGGAGTGAGGACAGAAGTAATATGGAGATTAAGCATGGAGTGGCAGGCCTGGGGCATTATGATGGAACTTGACTACAGGTGACAGGTGAATCCTTTTTTTTTTTTTTTGTGAAGCAACATTCCCAAATAGGACAGTCATTCGTGTAAGGGGGGATGGGAATGGGGGAAAAAGAAAATGTGTGATGTACATGGACTAAATCAAGAACAAACAATGAGGGGAAGGTGACCCTCGTGGTCTCTCAGGAAGAAAAGAACCCATAGGGAGGTGGATGAGGAGGAAGGGGAAATAATTGAAAAGAATAGTGAAAAGAGACCTTTTTTTTTTAGTTTTTTTGCAAGGCAAATGGGGTTGAGTGGCTTGCCCAAGGCCACACAGCTAGGTAATTATTAAGTGTCTGAGACCGGATTTGAACCCAGGTACTCCTGACTCCAGGGCCAGTGCTTTATCCACTGCAACACCTAGCCATCCCGAGACCTTATTTTTGTGATAGGAGGGGTTTCTACTGATAACTATTGCTATGTGTAAAACGAGATATTCTGTGAAGAGAGACAGGACATTGATGCTGGGTGTTGTCTGGGGAATTTGTTGCTTAAAAATACCATTCATCCTTCCTCAGGATGGAGTGGGAAAAGTTGGAAGCCCTAGGGGCAACTTAAACCCGGGGGGAGTGGGAGGGTATGAACCCAAGGAGATTTTTGAGGCAAATGGGGAAAGAAGGTAATGAGAGAGAAGTATAATCAATGGTGGGCTAGCTAATCAAGGTCTTGGGTGGGGAAATCCTACCTTGGGACAGTGAATTCTGTCACCTGCAGGAAGTACCATTCTAGGAGAGAGACACAAAATCTAACTGGCAAACTCTGCAAAGTCCAGGTGGAAACTGATTAGAAGAGAGAATCCAGAATGAACATCTCAGAAATTTTTTGTTTTTGTTTTCCCAAATCCACCTTTTTGTTTAATTTTATTTCTATAAAAAAGAGGTAGCCACTCAAATCTCCCTCTTAGCTCTATGCAACATGCAATGCAGTTTTATAAAATTAGAAAATTTTGTTCCTTTAATACATCTTTCTATTGTTTTGTGATGTGTTTAAACATCACAATATGTGGAAGAATTTCTAATATATTGCAAAGTTAAAACAAAAATAAGGGATGGGGAGGATAGGGAAAGCTGGAATAGATGCCAGTAGTTTAAAATAGAAAGAGCATTATGATGTCTTTGCACAGAAGTTGTCTACCTTTGAAAGGACAGAGTATGTTCACTGCAGTTGGCTGGAAGAAAACAGGATGATGGACAAATAGGCAGGTGGGCAGTTAAAGAAGGATCAGAAAGAATCAGCCAACTAGGCTCTCTCCAAGAGTTCTTTCGTATTTCTTCTCCCATCACCTTGGAGAAAGGAAAGCATTACAAAATGGAGATGCTAGAGGGGGGTGGGATTGGCAAAGGTACTCTTTTAGAAGAAGGTGGGGGGGGGCAGGAATGAAGCTAGGTGGGTGGGGCATCTGGGAAGACCTGTGTCAGGTCCATCTGCCCTCCTCTTAGGCCCATACCTCAGAGTTTTGATTACATCAGGAAGAGAGAGAGAGAGAGAGAGAGAGAGAGTATAAAATTGTAGGGGTCATGAACCAGAGAATGAGAAACCTACCAAATAAAAAGAAGGGAAGTAGAAATCTACTTAAGATGAAAAAAGAAGGGAAGAATTAAATAGATGAAAATAGAAAAGAAAAAGGAATTAATAATCAAAGTCTCAAAGAGAAAGGAAGGGGGAAAGAGTCAGTAGAAATAAGTAGGGCTACCTTTAAAAAAGACTGAGCTAGGGGTGACTAGGTGGTGCAGTGAATAGAGCACAGGCCCTGGAGTCAGGAGGACCTGAGTTCAACTCTCACCTCAGACACTTGATAATTATCCAGCTGTGTGGCCTTGGGCAAGCCACTTAACCCCATTTGCCTTGCAAAAACCTAAAAAAAAAAAAAGATTGAGCTAAAATAACTGAAGAGATAGTTAAGCTAAAATAACTGAAATTAAATTAAAATTAAATAAATATTTAAGTTTTAAATGAATAATAAAATATTTTTAAAATTTTAAATAAATATTAAATATTAAATAAATAAAATAAAAATTAAGTTAAAAATAACTGAATTTACAATGAGAAAAGGAAATATCATGATTTGAAAAAAATAGAGACAAATGGAAGAAGATGTAAACCTAACTCTCATAATATTTTTTATTTTAATTTTGAGTTCCAAATTGTGTTCTTCTGTCAATCCCTTCCCATAATGCCTGAGAAGGCAAGAAATATGATAACCATTAAACATGAAGTTATGTAAAATATATTTCCATAATAGCCAGCTTGCAGGGGGAAAACACCAAAACTATAGAAATATAAAAAGTTTAAAAGTATGTTTCAATCTGCATTCAGGATTCATCAATTCTCTCTCTGGAAGTGGATAGCATTTTGCTCATAAATTCTTTGAAAATTTTGTAGATTACAATTAATTATTTCTTATGTATAATATTTTCCTAGTTTTGTTCATTTCACTTTGAATCAATTCATATAAGTCTTCCCAGGTTTTTCTGAAACTATCTTGCTTGTCATTTCTTATGGTATAGTAGAATGCCATCACATCATGTACCACAACTTATTCAGTCATTCCCCAATTGATTGACAGCCCCTCAATTTCCTATTCTTTGTCACCACAAAAAAAAAAAAAAACCCGCTACAAATATTTTCATACATATGGGTCTTTTCCTTTTTTCTTTCTTCTCTAGGATACAAAACTCATAGTGGTGTGGCTATGTCAAAGCATATGCATAGCTTTATAACCCTTTGGGCATAATTCCAAATTGTTCTCCAGAATTGTTCTCCAATACATAGATCTTAGTGTATTAGTATATATATCTTTTCACACCACCTTTGCCTTTTATTATTTTCCTTTTCTATCATCTTGGTCAATCTGATAGGTGTGAGGTCGTACCTCAGATTTGTTTTAATTTGCATTTCTGTAATCAGTAGTGATTTACAGTATTTTTTCATATGATCCATAGATAACTTTGATTTATTATTCTGAAAGATACCTGTTTGTATCCATTGACCATTCATGGGGAATGATTTATATTTTTATAAATTTGACTCAGTACTCTAAATAGTTGAGAAATGAAACCTTAATCAGAAAAATTTGCTGTACATGTCCCCACCTCTTTCCTGCTTTCATTCTAATTATATGCATTGGTTTCAATTGTATAAAAACACTCGTAACTTTAAATGTGAATGGACTGAATAGTCCAATAAAATGAAATGGAGGAAAATTATTATGCAGCAAAAGAAACTAAAAATTCAGGAGTTGTAATAATGCAATCTGACAAAGCAAAAAACAAAAATTTAAAAAAAAAAAACTACACCTTCAAGTAGAGGACTCAGGTGAAGCATAGAGAACGGAGGAGAAGGGTAAATTATGAGGGACTTAATGATGATGAACTGCATGTATTCCTGCATAGAAAAACGATACTGATAATACTCATATGAGCCTTCTAATTTAATAGAGCAGGTAGAAGGAGCTTTTATAGATGAAGCACATGAGAGACTGAATTTGAAGATATACTATATTGTAAAAATGGAGTCAATGGCTAAAAGGGAAATGTACTGGGAGTAAGAGAAAGGAGAGGTGGAATAGGCTAAGATATTTCATATAAAAGATATATTTTTTTGCCATGAGCTTTTGCAATGATATGGGAGGGGGGGAAGGCTAGGGGGAATGAGGGAACCTTCAGTCTCATCAGAAATGGCTGAGAGAGGAAACAGCATACACTCAATAGGGTCTAGACATCTAGAGTAAAAAAGACAGAAGGGGACGGGGAAGAGGGGGATGTGGGTGATAGAGGAGAGGGTAGATCATAGGAGAGAATAGTCAGATATAACACATTTTCTTTTTTACTTTTTGCAAGGTGCTGGGATTGGATGGCCTGCCCAGGACCATGGGGCTGGGTGGTTGCTGGGTCTCTGGGGTGGTATGTGGGCTTGGGACTTCTTAGCCCCAGGGCCAGTGCTCTGGCTGCTATGCCACTCAGTTACCCTATAGCACATTTTAGAAGAGGGACAGAGTGAAAGGAGAGAGAAAATATAATAGATGGTAGTGGGGTGGAATGGATGGAGGGGAATTACAATCAACAACAGCAACTGTGGAAAAACATGGAAGTAACTTCTGTGATGGACTTATGATAAAGAATGTGATCCACCTGAGACAGAGCTGATGGCATCAGAACACAGACTGAAACATTTTTTTTCTCTTTCTTTTACTTTATTTCTCATGAGGGTCTATATTTTATGGGGCAGGGGTATTAGGTTTACTCTTAAACAAGAATATTTTAGTAATGTATAAATAAAGTCATATGAGCCAAAAAAAAAAAAAGAAACCAGGAGGGATGGGAATTCAGGGAAGCATGGAAGGATTTGCATGAACTGATGCTGAGTGAGATGAGCAGCAGAACCAGAAAAACACTGTACAGCCTAACAGCAACATAAGGGTGATGATCAACCTTGATGGACTTGCTCATTCCATCAGCGCAACAATCAGGGACAATTTGGGGCTGTCTGCAATGGAGAATATCATCCATATACAGAAGAAAAAACTGTGGAGTTTGAACAAAGACCAAGGACTATTACCTTTAATTTAGAAAAAAAACTGATATCTTGCTATCTCTTTTACTTTTACTTCCTTAAGGATATGATTTCTGTCTCATCACATTCAACTTAAATCAATGTGTACCATGGAAACAATTGTAAAGACTAACAGACTGCCTTCTGTGGGGTGTGGGGGGAAGGAAGCAAGAATAGGAGTAATTTTGTAAAACTCAAAATAATAAAATCTTTCATCGAATTACCCCTCCCCCCAAAAAAAGAACTGATAAACTCCAGATATCTTAACATCCAAATTCATAGTGGAAACATTAACTAAGCTACAATAAGACATAGACATAAAACATCATTGACATGAGAGTTCAATTTTGGATAAGTAACAAGAAAAATAAACAAAAAGGAAATTGCGGAACTGAACAAATTGCTGGAGGAAACAAGATAAAAAGTTTATGGCATCTTCTAAATGGGATGGAAGGAGAATGTACATATTTTTCCATCACCAAAAAAGAACTTGATCTTGTATTTGAACAGAGATATTGTAAACAGAAAAAGACAGAAGTAATAAAAATATCTTCTATGCATTAAAAACAGTCACTCTTTCAAGTACTATAAAAACACAGACCCAGATGGAAACTTAACATCTTAAATGACAAGTGGGTCAAAAGCAAATAATAAAAATAAATTAATAATTATGTGAAAGAAAATTATGATGATGAAAAAACATAACAAAATTTAGGGCTGCAACTATTGCTTTCCTTGAAAGAAAATCATATGTCTACAAATATACATTAACAAAATAGAGAGGATTAATAAACTTTAATATGCATTTTGAAAATTAGGAAGCCAACAAACAAGTCTAAAATGAGCACAAGAGATGACAAAGAAATAAAGTAGAAATAATAGACATAAATAAAATTAAAATTTCTTCTTTGAAAAGACTGTTAAAACTGATAAATCTTTAGCTGATCTGATTAAAAAAGAAACGGGCAGAAAAAAATCAAATCAATAAGGTAGCAAATGAGCAAGGAGAAATCATAACAAAACCAGGAGAAATTTGAAAATAATAAGAGCATAGTATGGATAATTATATGCCAGGAAAACTAAGACTACAAAAGAAATAAAAATATTTCTTTAAAAATATAAAATATTGGGGTGGCTAGGTGGCACAGTGGATAAGAGCACCAGCCCTGGAGTCAGGAGTACCTGAGTTCAAATCTGGCCTCAGACACTTAATAATTACCTAGCTGTGTGGCCTTGGGCAAGTCACTTAACCCCATTTGCCTTGTAAAAAGAAAAAAAACCCAAAAAAACTAAAGTGTGAGTATATATATATATATATATATATATATATATATATATATATATATATATATATATATATATATATATATATATATAAAATATTCAAACTAACAGAAGACCAGATAGGCCTTCTGAGAAAATAGATCAAGCCAAAAAAAGGAGATGAAATAAAAACTTTCTTGGCCCTCATGGATTCATGGAATAATTCTATCATTTTAAAAGAATATTTAGTATAAAATATCCTCAAAAAATGAAACAGAAAGTGTCTTCCCAGAAACTGTCTATAAGATAAAATTTAACTAACCCAATAAAGATAAAATAGAAAGAATACTTTAGATCAAAATCCTGTCATACTGCAGTGATTTATTCAAGAATTTATTGATGAGGGCAGCTAGGTGGCACAGTGGATAGAGCACTGGCCCTGGAGTCAGGAGTGCATGAGTTCAAATCCGGCCTCAGACACTTAATAATTACCTAGCTGTGTGGCTTTGGGCAAGCAACTTAACCCCATTTGCCTTGCAAAAACCTAAAACAAACAAACAAAAAAAAAAGAATTCATTGATGAAAAAGATGGTTCTACATTAGGAAAACAATTAATTAATCTACTAAAACATAAACATGCAAAATCTCTTAATTATCTCAAATGCAGAAAAAGCCTTTGACAAAGTAAAACCTTTTATGCTAAAAACCTTACTAAATATAAGGATAAAGGGATCTTTTTAAAAAAAAACTATCATAAAAGCATCTATCTAAACCCCAAAGCAAGCATCAATTGCAATGGTGATACACTGGAACCTTTTACAATAAACATAAGAGTGAAAGCCAGGAAGTCTAATCTCTCCACTATTATTTTATATAGACCTGGAGATGCTAGTAACAATAGTGACAAGAGACAGAAATTAAAGGCATAAAAATAGATAAAAAGGAAATAAAACTATTTTTATTTCCTGATGAGGTAATGGTATATTTGGAGGACCCTAGGGAATCGGGAAAGACACCAATTGAGATAATAGCTTCAGCAAAGTTGCAGGCTACCAAAATATCTTCCTCCCAAAACAACAGCATAATAGAAAGGAAAATTCCTTTACAAATAATTACAAAAGACATAGAAAATCTGGACATAAATCTACCAAAGCACAATGACTTGTACAGAATCTATTACAAAATGCCCCTTGAAGAAATAAAGAACAACTTAAGTGGCTGGAGGAATATTTAGTGCTCATGTAAAGATTCTGCCAATATAATAAAAATAACAATATTACCAAAGGGATTTTGCACTTTTAATGCTGTACCAATTAACTTATCAAAGGGATATAGAACTTGATAAAATAATAAAATTCATTTAGGAAAAGAAAGGATCTAGAATACCAAGGGAAATGACCAAAAAAAAAAAATAAAGCAGAAGGAACAGTACTTTTTGTCCCCAATGTACATTATAAAGTAGCAGTCATCAAAACTATTTAGTATTAGTTAAAGAATAGAGAAATAGATCAACAAAATAAACTATACAAGGGCAATTTAAGAAAAAATGGAATTCAATAATTTAGTCTTCAATAAAGCAGAAAACATAAGTTATTATTTTTAGAAAAGAGTCCCAATTTTATAGAAACTTCTGGGAAAACTAAAAGCAGTCAGTCAGAAATTAGGCTTAAATCAACAACTTGCATCACAATCTACAATATAATATAAATGAATATGCAATCTTAGTCTGAAAGATCATGCTGTAAAAAATAAGATAAGAAGCAAATCACATTTCACAGACATGGGTTAAAGATGTATTCTTAACCAGACAAGAGATGCAAATAAATACAAAGGATAAAATAGATAGTTTTGTTCATACAAAACTGAAAAGTTTCTTCTCAGTCAAAATTAATACACCTAGGATAAGGGAAACAGAATCCAGAAAACATACACAATAATCACAATGTATATACTGAGAACAACCGTGGACCAAAAAAAAAAAAAAAATCAAAAGTGAATGTAATAAAATTATAAAGACCAAATATGACTCAAATGAAGAAATCAGAAGACACTTCCAACTCACATCTTCATGGAGGTGAGAGATCCCATGTATTAAACACAACATATTTATGGACTTTTTCACTGTGTTGTTCAGTTTTACTTATTTTTCCCTTTTTCTTTATCTTTTAGAAAAAATATGTAAAAAATTAAAATTCATAAAAACAGTTTAAAAATTTAAGAAAATTAAAAAAAGAAAAATTCTAGATGCAGCAAATGGAATGTCTGGCTCAAGAAACAGCAAGGAGAACAGTATCATTGAATCACAGAGTATGTGGTAGTATTATGACGTTTGTTGTTGTACTTCATTCTTAAAAAGGGGACCAAAGTGACATCACTGTGTGTCTGACAGATCAGGCTAATACGAGTTTGAAAGACCGTATCATAGATTGGGCACAAATAGTTTGTATAAACATTTGGAATGGAGAGTAAAACTATGATGGGCTGACTATGTTGTTCTGTTTTTGTTTTTGATTTTTGTTTTTGTTTTGTTTTATTTTGTTTTGTTTTTGCAAGGCAAATGGGGTAAAGTGGCTTGCCCAAGGCCACACAGCTAGGTAATTATTAAGTGTCTGAGATCAGATTTGAACCCAGGTACTCCTGACTCCACTGCGCCACCTAGCCACCTCATGACTATGTTGTTCAAATACAAAATGCACACTTGCCAAAAAAGCCTATTTTATGGAGAACTCACCAAGGGCAAGTGCTCAGGGGGATCAGAAAAAATGATACAAGGACATTCTGAAGGGCTCTCTCTTAAGAACTTTGGAATTGATTGTACAACATGGGAGACAATGGCAAAGGACCACCATCATTAGAAAGGGTGCTGTGCTCTATGAGCAAGACAGAATTGAAGCAGCTCAAACAAAATGTGAGATGTTCAAGTTTAGAGAACTCGCTCCAGATGTCCATGTGAACTATTTGTGACTGACCTGCGGTAGAGCATTCCGAGTTCATTTTGGTCTGACAAGCCACAGTCTGACACCCTGTAACTTGACTCTAATATAGTGAGGTCGTTTTTGGTCTTCTTTATTAATGAAGGAAAAGAACCAAGACAATTCAAATGGAAAGAATTCAGGTTTCTGGCATGTCATTGGTATACTGTCCTGGTTTCGCAGCCATACAACAATCAGCAGAATGGTTCTGTAGCCCTTCAGTTGTTCTCTCCCATGCTTTTCTTTGAAAGCTTCCCAACATTGAGCTAGCTCTGGGAATGTGTATTTCAACTTCATCATCTTATGTGTACATCCCTGGTAATGGTATGGGTGCTGTCTTTTGATTTGAGCATAAATTGGATTAAGTGAGGCAGAATTGCCAAAAGACACCAGCCTCACTCTCTCTTTCAGTCACTGGAGTTCAGTAACAGGACAAAAGTCAAAATGACTGGCATGGCCCAGGATGCCCAGTTGATGACCTTGGTATCTTCAAAGTTTGATCAAGCTCTAAGTGCTTCACAGTGTCTGTGATGAAGGTGGCTAACCTTCACATCAGAATGGATAGATAAGAACAACTTGTTCCAATGGCCATGAAAGCAGCAATCTTTTGATCTAGCAATAGCACTACTAGATCTTTGCCTCAAAGAGATCAAAGAAAAAGGAAAAGGAACTTTAAGTATAAAAATAGTTATAGTAGTTCTTTTAGTGATGGCAAAGAATTAAAAATTAAGGAAATGTTCATCAACTGGGGAGTGGTTGAATAATTTGTGCCATATAATTGTGGAATACTCCTATTGTGCTATAAGAAATGATGAACCTGGAAAGACTTACATAAACTGATAAAAGAGAAATGAGCAGAACCAGGAGAAAGTTGTACATAGTAATAACAATATTGTATAATGAAGAATTGTGAATGATTTAGTTATTCTCAGCCATAACAATCCCAAAGGACTCATGATAAAACATGCTGCCGGGGGCGGGGGGGGGGACAAAACTGATATTGTCTGAATATAAATTGAAACATACTATTTTTCACTTTCATTCTGTTTTTCCTTTTATGAAACGATTAATAGGAAATGTTTTATATGATTACACATGTGTAACCTATATCAGATTACTTACTGTCTCGGGGAGGGGGAAGAAAAGGAAGGGAGCTTAAAACTTTGAAAAAAAAATAAGAATTGTTTTAACATCTAGTTGGGAGGAAATAAAAAAAATTTCAAAAGAAGAAAGGAAGTAGGGGGTAGCTTCAGAAAAATAAATAGCAAGACCTATATGAACTGATACCAAAATAACAATAACACATGATCAACCATGAGAGACTTAACTACTCTGATCAATATGATGATCCAGTTACAATTCCAAAGGACTCATGATGAAAAATGCTATCCACCTTCAGAGAGAACTCTTAGTACAAATTGAATTCTCTCTCTCTCTGTCTCTCTCTCTCTCTCAATATGACTAATATGGAAATATGTTTTGCAGGTTTTCACACGTAGAACTGATATCATTATGTTTACTTTCTCCAGTGAGGGGAGGAGAGAAGAGGGTAGGAAGGGAGAGAATTTGATCTCAAAATTTAAAAAGAATGTTAAAAGTAAATAATCAGTTTGTTTGGCTCCAGTCCCCTCAATTTCCTCACATGTTAACATCAAACTTGAAGTCAACAAGACCTTGGTTTCAATATCTTCTCAGACATCAAACTAGCTATGTGACCCTGGGCAAGTCACTTAATCTTTATGACCTTAGTTTTGTCATCTTTAAAAGGAAAGTTTATTTTAAAAAATTGAATCAAAAATAAATTAAATTAATTTTTTAAAGGAAGGAATTGAACTCTGTGGCCTCTCAGATCCCTTCCAATTCATGTAAATTCCCACCATTGTGTTTACTTCTGTGCCAGCTACAGGCAGCAAATTCTAGGTTCCCACTGGTGTGAATAGCACATTTGTCATTACGGCTGGTCACCTTATGCTACTGCAGATAAATATAGAATGGCATATACTCTAGTCATTGTGTTCGTGGGGGCCTGGAGTGTTCTTTCTGAGACCCAGCTTCATGACAAAGGGTTATTTGATAGGCATCCCTCTGGACCAGAGTGGAAGGAGCATCTCATCACAGGGAAAGGGCAGAGCTGATGGGTCCAGCTCTTGCCCAATTATAGCTCGCCCTCCTCAGCTCTGGGACTGGGCCACTTGGGCAGGGGGAGAGGTGTGATCAACAGATGACCCTAAGAAGAATTCTTCCCTGAAAGCTTCAAGAAAGATTTTTCTTCTCTAAATTCCCTTCCTTCCCCTGTGTTTCTGGAGTATAAGGAGGAGAAGAGAAAGGGAGGCTTGAGGGCCTAGGCGGAGAGAGCAGGGAAGAGGCTTCTCGGTAGGTTTCATTTTCACAAAATGCCATTTCAGAGAGGGAGGGTTTACATTTTTGCTCCCTGACGCATTGGAAAACTGAGAACACGCCTTGGGGTGACTCCCTCTAGTGGACTGCAGCTGTTCTTGTTTAGTGCAGATTGGGGGGGGCTGGCATTAGGCTTCCTTGCTCTCAGTACTTCCATAGGGTTCTGCAAGAAGAGAGCCTAGGAATTCCTGGTTTTAATGACATCTCCACATGACCAAATCAGAGAATATTAGAGCTGAGATTTTAGTCCCTTCAACTTCCAGATCAAAGAACTCATAGGATCATAGATCGATAGCTGGAAGGGACCAAAGAATCTAATTGATTTAATACACCCATTTTCATAAATGAAGAAGCTGAGGTCCAGAGAGAAAATAGACCTAATTATGATTTGAAATAATGTATGGATTTCAAATCTAGGACTTGATATATGCATGAAGGAGGAACAAACATAAAGCTTTGTTCCACTCTTGCTTGGGGAAACAAAACCATAGCTTGCATCCCTCTTGACTTGTTGACTCTAGACTAGTCCAGAAAATTTACTGGGGCTTGACTATGAAGTGTTCTCAGCCTAGAGTAAAAAAAAAAAAAGTTTCTGCTATTCCTCAGGGAGAATGGGAGGGAGGGAGGCATGTGGACAGAGGGACAAATAGCTGCCCAAGAGAAGAAAGGAATTCTCCAGTCAGCCTGGGGAAACCTCTCTGTTCTGTTACTCTCATCATCATCCACACTGAAAAGGTCTGAAAACCATGAAAATTAAAAGATGCTACCCTGGATATAGAAAAGTCCCACCCTCACCAAAATATCTCTTGGCTTTCATCAAGCAATTGGGGTTACAGATGGGATGTATTGGGCCAGATGGAGTCACAGAATCGGCAGAGGGACATTAATGCCATTTTAAGAACTAGGAGGTTGGGGAAACCAAACATAGTCTCATAGGCTTAGAGCTAGAAGAGACTTTTAGAGACCCTCAAATATAGGCTCCCCACCCCCTCACACCTCTATAATGTTGCTGAGACTTAGCCAGGGTCACATAACTAGCAAGTGTTGTGGAGGCAAGATTTGAACCCCAATCTTCCTGTCTGATTAGGCCCCCCATTGGCCTATTTTCTATTCAGTTTATATTGCACCCATTCTTTAGACACAGAAAACTATAGGAACTTTGGAATTCTAGTCCTACAAGCAATTGCCATGTAACAAATTGCAGTGATGGGAGACTACCAGACAGAGGTCCCAAGGAAGACAGGCTATTCTTATTTCCAGAATTCCACCTACCCTAAACAAAAGTTCAAAGAATTAAGTTTAATCTGCAGGCCACTAGGCAAAAGGCCATATCACCCACATGGGTTAGGGATATTTCTGTCCCAATATCTCCAGCACCTAGCACAGTGTCTTAAACATAATAGAGGCTTAATGAGATTTCTTGGTTGACATATGAACTGAGGGGTGACCCAGTTTGTGGATGCAGACATCATTCCAAAGGGACTTCATGGAAGGCTGTCCTTACCACTCAAGGCAGAAGGTTCAATCAACATAGGACTGTCCAGCCAGCAGTCTGAGACACTGGGATCCATCCCCAGAGCTCTCCACCAACCACATGCTAGGATCTGCCAGGGACTAGCGCTGCAGCTAATGACAAACTATCTCATTCTGGGAACAAAGTAGGGCTTTGTGGCCCAGCGTCAGCATATGCTCTCTCAGGGCAAGGCTCTGGGCTGCTCTGGTCCATCCTGCCCAGAGGAGACAATGGAGCTATAGTTGAGGTTGGGCACCAAAGGGAAAGTCAGTTGTGGAGAGCTGCAAAAGGGAGCAAAGTTACCAACAGAAGCCTTGTCCAGACACGCCTCTCTCCCATTGAGGGGGAGGGAACCAGCCCAGCTGGACTGGTTTTCTGAAGGATACTAGGCAGTGATTCAAAAGAATTAACTTGAAAGCTTATGCAGTCTGGCAAAAACCCAGGCAGGCTAAAGAGTTACCTATGTGGGCATAGGTCCTACTTTTAGTCCTCTGGGCCACTTCTTTCCCCCCAATCACTTTGAAGGTATCTATGTGTCCAGGTACTAAAAAAATAATTCTAAGGAAAATTAGAAAATTATTTCCTTTCCTTGTCATCTCTAGGTAGCACCATAACTAAGACTTAGGGGACTAGGGCTTTGCTCCAAGCTGTCAAAATTTGATGTGATGTTATGTGATGTGTGTGTGTGTGTGTGTGTGTGTGTGTGAAACTAACAATATTTATTTTCCTTCAGCAGAATAAAAAACAATCCTTCATTCTTGAATACCTCGTTTTTAAGAAATAGGTAAAATAAGAAGATACCACTTATTTTGCTTTCCTCTTCCCATCAAGGCTTACTCATCTCACCCTAAGTAATAGAGGAACTTCACTGAATTCTGTTGTTCAGTTACATCCAACCCTTCCTGACCCCAAATGGGTTATTCTTGGCAAAGATACTGGAATGGTTTGCTCTTTCCTTCTCCAGCCCATTTTACAGATGAGGAAATGGAGGCAAACAGGATCACACAGCTAATAAGTGTCTGAGGTCATATTTGATCTCAGGAAGAGGAGTCTTCCTGATTCCAGATTCAGAATTCTATCTATTACATCAATTAGATGTCATTTAAATGGAATTCTATCATCTACAAAAGAACAGAAGAGAAGAGTGATGATATCAGCAAATATAGAGAAGACAGAGGTAGGCTTTTCATGGCAAACATAATAATGTCTGTGACCTGATGATTTTTTGAAATTTGACTGGGTTGAAGTACCTTTGCACATCAGGAAAAGTTTATCCAGGCTATCTGGCAGTTCATTTTTATGTTGCAAAGGATATATTTCACTTTCCACAACTCTCTCATCTTACTTTTTTTCTGCTAATCTTTTTCCAGATGACTGTTCTTTACCAGATTCCCTTTCATAAAGAGAACTGTGCTTAGTCAAGAAAACCTGTGTTCAAATATTGCTAATATCAATAATTATGGGGTCTTGAGCAAGTCACTTAATATCTCTTTCTGACATATCTAAAATGTAGGTGGTCTCTAAGGTCCCTTTCTAGCTCTAAATCTATGGTTTGATCTTGCTTGCCATAAGCCTTCTTGGACCTAGAAGCCCAAGGCTTCCTCACTGGGGTATCTGCAAACAGGTAAAGGATATAATTGAATTGAAAAAGCAAATCAAGCCAAGAGTTGGGAATGAGCTCCCCCCATGTCTGTGATTTTACATTAAGATTTTGCTTTCCTAAACCAAGATAGCCCAGAGAAACCCAACTTCTGCTTTTCCTGATAGTTCTGTCCTTATGAGGTCATATATGGACTATTATGTTTAATTGTAGGCAGCACATTTTAGAAAAGATACAGATAAATAGGAGTATATACAGAAGATACTGGGAAAATGACATTTGGATTGGAGACCAGCCTATAATAAGAAATGATTGAAGGAACTGGAGATGTCTAGATGAGAGAAGTTTTAGGAGCAGTATTCAGAAAAGATATTAGATTTATTTTTGCTTTACTTCAGAAAGTAAGCAAAAAAAATAGGTGGATGTTACAGAGAGAACAATTCAGACTTGATATAAAGAAAAACTTCCCAATAATCAGAGTGGTTCAAAAGTGGAGGGGTGGGGCAGCTAGGTGGTAGAGTGGTTAGAGCACTGGCCCTGGAGTCAGGAATCCCTGAATTCAAATCTAGTCTCAGACACTTAATAATTACCTAGCTGTGTGACCTTGGACAAGTCACTTAACACCCTTTGCCTTGCAATAAAGTCAAAAAACAAAAAAGGTATGGAGGGGATTTATTAGGAAGTAATGATTTTATAACTCCCCAATAGTACTCTTTAAAAGGAAGCTGAATTACCACTTATTAAGAATGTTTTAAGAGGGTTATATGACCAGGTATAGGATGGAAGCTAGATCATACTTTTAGATTTTGTAATGATCTAAGATCATCTGATCCACAGGCATGCGCATAATTTGTACCTGTTGTAGGTTGCCAGGTATTCCAAGTTGGTGGACAAAGATATACATAATAGTTGTTATCAAGGGTGATAAAACCAGTCCTAGATGGTATCTGACATTCAGGGCTCCCTTGTCCCACCAGACAAATGACAAATAGTTTGTCCTGATTTCACTTGATGTCTTTTTGATTTTTTTGACTTCTAAGGGGAGGAAGGAGGAAGATCTTTCACCTTGTTTGCACCACACAAGAAAAGGAGGGGGAAAATGGGAAAAGTTGAGCTCTTTTTCCAATTTCTAGATGCCAACTCCCCTGTTCCTCCTCCTCCTCCTCCTCCTCCTCCTCCTCCTTTCATACAACCCTCATGAGGGTTGATTTGAGTTGATAGGGGTTAGGAAGCTAGAGTCCTTTTTGATATAGCCAAGGTGAAGAAGGAGGTGATGCCATGGCAAGTATATGAATTGGATTTAAGTGAGGGATGCTTTTCTTAAGTCACCAGTCTCACTTTCTCCTCCAGAGCCATCTGGGTCTAGTGGCCAGACATGAATTGGGATGACTGGAGATGGCCTTGGATGTGAGGCTGTCAGAGTTAAAAGACTTGCCCAAGGTCACACAACTAGTGTCACATGTCTGAAGTCAAATTCAAACTCCTATCTTCCTGACTTCAAGACCAAGGCTCTATCCCCAGCACCACCTACCTTCCCTTAGGGGAATCCAAACAAGAGATCTTTTGCTTTCCTCTCCTCTCTCCAAAACTCCACCCTTCCCTTACTTGTTAAAAGGATCTTAGCTCAAAACTCCTATCTTGGTTAAATTGGTCCAGAATTTCTTTCTACCCTCTCTTAAAGGGAAAAGGGAGAAACTTAGTAAAGAAGATGATTCAGTTCTCTATAGCAGGTAATTCAGGCAGCTGTTTCTTTATAAGTATCCCATTCCTTCATTTCTTACAATTATTGTCCGTGCTTATGAATCTCCCTCAATCAGACAGCTGCTAAATCATTATATGATATGATGAATGATCAAAGTTAATAGAAATTTGAGAAGGGTGTTTAATCCTTTTAATTTCAGAGGGAGCTGGGCAAAGGGGAGGAGGAAGGAAAAGAGTATTTGTCTCTAAAGCTTGTCTATGCTAAGCCTGAGTATGGACAAACTTTGGAATTGCTTAGACTATCTCCTAATTATGGGAAATTTCTATTTGGCTACATGTATAATTGTGATACTTATTAGCTATATGAGCCCAAAGGAAGCCAGTTCTATTAAAAAAAGTTTTTTTAAGTTCAGATGCCCCAGTTTAAGAACCCCTATTCTAGTACCTCCCTTTTGCCTTTGGTATTAAATACAAACTTTTTGGCTTAGGGTTTTTACAATATTGACTTGAAAATACCTTTCCAGAGTGATATACTACCTCCCCTTGCACACTCAAAACAACAGATGAACCAGTCCAACTGCTAATTCCCATTCAAGACATTTCAGTCTCATCTCTGGAACTCTTGGCTAGAATGCTCTTTCTCCTTATCTCTGCCGCCTGGATCCCCTATTTCCCTTCTAGCCTCAGCCTTTGAGCCAACTCCTACAAGAGAGTCTTGCAAGAGACTTTACATTATTCCTACAGGTCTAAATGCCCCTCCTCAGAAACCATCTGATATCTATTTGGAATCTATTGTCCATTTTCTTATCTTTGTCCATCTTTCTTTTTGCCCTTTTCCCTAATAGAGGGCATATAACATGGCAATGTCTGCTTAGTTTTTGTCCATGTATCCTAGGCATCTTGGCACAGTGCTTGCCACATTATAGGTGCTTTAAAATGTTTTAAATTGGATGTGAAAAACCAGACTCCCTCTCTGTAATTGTACATAGACATGAAAGATTTTTATATAAAATAGTAGAGGAAGAATCAGAAACTTTTTGACCCCCAAGTGCTTCAGGAAGAGTTTACAGGTACCTGTGGGTGATACTAACCAATTATAGGCATAGGCAAGAGATTAGAAAAAAGGCAGAAGAAATAAAGGAAGACATTAAAGAAGGTATGGTTGGGAGTAGTTTAGTGACTACTACATTACTAAGGGGACACCCATCTCTATCCCTTGACTGCATTAAGTCATCCTATCAAAAATTGTGCTTTAAGGTATTACTCCAATTAAAACATCCTTATAGGTCACAGCTGTCATGGTCCTACAGCCAAGGGTGACAAAGGTCTTTTTTTTCTTAATAATTTTTTTTACCCAATCAAAAATGAAGACAATTATTAACATACATTTTTTAGAAATTCTGAGTTTCAAATTTTCTCCATCCCTTCTTCATTTTCTCCCTCCTTGAGATGCTAATACATATGCAACCATGCAAAACACATTTCCATAATATCTGACTTCTATTTTCAAAAAGAATAGAGAAGGGCTCAGGTGCTGTAGTGATAGAGCTATTACTGACTCTGGGGCAGAGGGATATCATTACTTAACTCTTTATTGTACAATGAACCTCAGAAAGCTTGCAGCCCAAGCTTTTTCCAGAGTATTGGACAACACAGGGATGGAGAGGGGATGTGAGGGGGGGGTGGGACACAAGTAGAGGTGGAGGAAAAAACTCCAACTTGGTAAACCTGAGTCCCCCAAGCTTTACATGCCATGCTTCTTTGTTACAAAGAGATTTCAACAGTCTTCTTGCATTCTCACTTCCAACAGTTAAGAGACACATCATTAGGATGCAATGGATAGAGCACCGGCCCTAGAGTCAGGAGTACCTGGGTTCAAATCTGACCTCAGACACTTAATAATTACCTAGTTGTGTAGCCTTGGGCAAGCCACTTAACCCCATTTGCCTTGCAAAAAAAAGAAATCTAAAAAACCAAAAAAGAAGTCCCCCCTCACTCATTTCATTCAACTTAGATCAATATATACCATGGAAACAATGCAAAGACTAACTGACCACCTTCTGTGGGGGGGGGGGGGGGGCGGGGAGAAGCAAGATTAGGGGAAGAATTGTAAAACTCAAAATAAATAAAATCTTTCTTAAAAGCAAAAAAGGCCCCCTCAGAGGTCTGGGATCTTCCTAGTTTATATATACATATATATATATATATATATATATATATATATATATATATATACACACACACACACACACACACACACACACACACACACACACAACACACACACACACAACACACACACACACACACACACACATATATATATATATATATATATATATATGTATATATATATGTGTATATATAAGCATCTTGTCTCCTAGATTGTGGTAATAACACATGCAAGGTAATTCAGTGGGCCCTAGTATATTCCTTATGAAACTATTCACACTCTCAGATTAAAGTCACTTTACTGGCATCTCTCCCACATACCATTCTTACACTAATCCTGTTAGGGAGATATTGAACACAAAGGAAATCCCTCCACCAATGGGGCTTCCACCTCTCTGGGTCTTAGTACATAGTCTTCCAGAGTTGCTATGGCTTTAAAAACAAGCAAACTAAAAAACAAACAAAAAACCCCCCAAAAAACCAATCAACAAATAAACAAAAAACATCTGGTGGCCAAAATAAGTTAAACCATTTTAATATTCCAGCCTGGTAGGACATGCCAGCAAACACTTTCCACTTGCTCAGTCTTCAAGATCCCACTTCCATGTCCTGAAGAGGCATCCAGTGAAAGGTGAGGCAAATCATTTGACCCCTTCAACATTTCCTACACTGTTCCCCTTCTCTCTATTCATATCATAGTAATCCTAACCCAGATCATTAACACTTCTCACCTAGACTATTCCACTAGCTTCCTAATTGATTTCCATTTTCACTTTCTCCCTTCTGTTCTACATACAGGCGACAAATTGATATTCCTCCCTAGTCTTTATATTAAAAAAAGAAAATCTTCTGTTTAATATTTAAAGTCCCTAATAACCTGCTTCCAATCTACCTTTCTAGGCTATTCCCAGTAAAATACCCTACCAGGAAGTTCATCATCCTTCAAGATGGCATCAGCTTTGGTACTTACTCTTCATTGAGAGAAATAATTATTTCTTTCTAATATTAATAACTAATTATCAAATCAGAACCAAATTTTTTCCTCTTTTCTGCTTCCTCTTCCAGAAATCAATGTGGAGAAAACTAGGACAAAAACTTATCTAGACTAAGATCTCATCAGACAGGAAAAGAAATTCTAAGTTTAGGCTAATGGATGAATTCCTGTTCATTGAGTTTTTTCAGAGAGGTCTGGGAAAATACTGATTCTCCCTTTTGTCAGATGGGTGATTGGAAATTGATAAGTCTCTTTGATTAAAACTTGGGTGATCCAAGTCAGGTACTCCCCAACTTTCACTGGAATATAGCCATGCCCCTCACTGTAATATTCATTCATTCATTATTGTTAAGCAGTCAGAGTTGATTGCCATCCTCAGGAACACCTCTTCCAAGAGCATTTGAACTGTGAGCCCACCACCATGAAGCATCTTTGGCATTAGACAGTTTCACTGCCTTTTTTTTAAATTAATAAATGAGCTAGCCTTCTTAATAAAACGGTTAAATTACCCAGAAACATTGTTTGTGTGACTCCATAATTTTTGGCATTTATTTTGTATCTAACTTATTTTTACTTATCTGTAACAAGTTGTAACTCCCTTTCTCCATTAGAATATAAGTTCCTTGGGGATAGGAACTTATCCTCCTCTTGTCCATTCCCAACATTTAGTAGGGCCAATACCTGATATAAGAAATGGTCAATTAATATGAGGTTCCCCTAGTTCTTGAGGATCTGAGAGTTTGGGTGTCATGTCCAACATCACAAGGGCAAGAGAAGTTGAATCAGTATTTGATTTATCTTTGTTTTGGAGGCAGTTGGGGTTAAGTGACTTGCTCAGGATCACACATCTAGTAAGTATCTGAGGTCAGATTTAAACTCAGGTCCTCCTGACTCCAGGGCTGGAGCTCTATTTACTGAGTCACCTAGTTGCGCTTCCTCAGCCTCTCCCTCCTAGAATCAGTATTGGGTTTTCTAACTCTAATTCTTTCTTCCTTTCTACTTCATTTGAGAGTAAGGACTCTTATTTAATATAAAAATATTTCAGAGGTGCTCATGTTCTAAAAATCATGCTATGGGTATAGGTGGATTGAGAAAACAGATATTAAAAAATAACAGTGAATTGAGTAGCATTTTTAAAATGAATTTTCATTTTACTTATTGAAACATCTACATACATTTGAAAAAAAGAATAATACATTTATGCATGAGACATTCAGGCTACAGAAATTTTGTTTGCTTTTTGATAGATTTGCAAATGGATGCTTTGGGGCCCTTTCCCAATAACTTTATGATCTTCAATATCATCATTCCTGGGTTCAGTAGTCCTCAGCTTGGAAACCATTGCACTATTCTACCTTGCTTCTTAGGAAGATCTAGTGAAAGGAGTTCCCATAAGCAACTGAGGCTCACAGGTTTTTCTATGCATTTATTATGTCTCTCATCACAGCCTTCCCCGGTCTATAACTGAGACATTCAGATACTCGACTAGTATGGGCACCATTATAGATTTTTGCTATCTTTCCTACCTTTGGGCCTGACCCCAGTGAAAGATAGATGCTTTTGATTGTAACAAACAATACCCCCAAAGGTGTATCATTTTCTTCACTTAAAGGACCCCTTTTCCTTAGTCACTGGAAATGTCTCAAAGTTGGTTGGGGTAGGGGGGGAAAGGGAGAGGAGTATAAAGGGAATGGTGGGAAGAGAATGAGTAAGGAACAGATGGTATATACTAAGGCTACCAGATTTTTTTCTTCTGTTAATTTGAAAGTGGTCTTATTTGCATTATATTTGCATAAATTTACATACAAAATCAAACCGAGTCTGACTCCCCCAAAATATGCAAAAATGAATTAATTGAGGTCATCTCTCCCAATTGCATTAAAACCCAATACTCAGGTCTTGAGTCCTATGAAATGCAACACAAATTTTTAAACCCCATGGAGGCAAAGGGAGAGAACTTGGTACACTATTATTTCACAGTAGGGATTAGAATAAGATTACTATTTTCTTAAAGTAGCTAAAAAAATGTACATGGTCCCGAGGTCTAAAGTGAGCGAGGTTATTTTCTCCTCTACTTTTGTTTTTCTCTTCCAGGGGAACTGTTTTTCCAGAATATTCACTAAAACCAGGCAGAGGGCAGTTCTAAGGATGAACTGGATTAAATGGCATTCTAGAATAATGGTTAGGAACTTTGATTTAGGGAAATGTGTGTCAAATCTTGCTGTTGATTACTTAATTGGTTATATGATCTTGGAGGAAATTTCCTCATCTGTAAAATGGGTTTAACATCTAAATATTCACAAGGTAGTAGTGAATCTCAAAAAAAGATCTTAAATTTGAACTATATAAATGTTACCTATTAAGACTATTAGAAACAGGAATAACAAACATCAGAGACATTCAGTACATTAAAATAAGAACTAGATTGAGAGTCAAAAGATCTAGGTTACTCAATATTTCTGGAAACCTTTCTATTTTCTCAGTGGTAAAAATGAGGTACAGTATCCCCTTCCCCCACTCTCAGCTGCTCTATTAGATTGTGAGTTATTTGAAAAGAGGGTAGAAGGAAGGAGAATGTAGTGGAAAGAGTACAGGATTTGGAATCAGGATATTTGATTTCAAAAACTGGTTCTGATGCTTATTAACTGTATGATCCCAAGTAAAGCCACTTAGGAATGGCAAAGCACTCCAGTGTTTTTGCAAAGAAAACCCAAAATGAGATCACAAAGAGTTAGACATGACTGAAATGACTGAACAAAAACAAAACAAGTCACAATGGAGTCTTTTTGAACTGCACTTTCCTTATCTATAAAATAAGGATAATAATATTTGTCCTTACCTCATAGGATTATTGTGAAGAAAATGCTTGGCCAACCTTAAAAGCTTATATAAATGGGAGCTAAATTATTTTATTTTTGTATTTCTAGTGCCTAGAATAGCACCTCCAATATACCAAATAATTAATAAATGTTTATAGACTTTGACTGATTCCTATCAACACAATGGGTCCATTTATTTTTTAATGGATACTTGAGAACAATTCATTGTTGGGAATTTTCATCAGAGAGGGGCTAGGTTGGAGTAGAGGAGCCTCTTAAAAGACAAAATGAAAGATCAGGAGGATGTTGATCATAGATCTAGAGCTGAAAGTAATCTTTATTCTTTTACCCCTCATTTAAAAGATGAGGAAACTGAGGTCTAGAGAGTTTAAGTGACTTGCCCAAAAAACTTATGGCTAATAAATAAGAAAGCTGAGATTTGTACTCAGGCTCCTTAATTACAAACAGCATTCTTTATACTGTACCTTTCCTTTCAGGAGCCAATGTCAGACTGTATGATCATAAGTAAGCCTTATTCCACCAATTGATGCCTTTTACCCTGACTTGTATCCTTGCTTCTCTATACCTGTTATATTCTAATCTTTCCCCCTGGGTTCCTTTGAGCTATCCAAAAAGGGCTAAATTTTTGAGAGCCAAGGTGACCCTTGATTCAGCATCAGAGGAAAGATTCAGGCTTTAGCCACTGTGGGTTAAGTCCCATTAGAGGAATAGAAGTGAGGTTAAAAAGACAGCCAAAAACACAGGAGGAATCAGCTAAGTGGCTCAGTGAGAGCCCTGGACCTGATAAAAGGAAGATTTGAATTCAAATTTGGCCTCACACAGAGCTGTATGAACCTGGGTGAGTCACTTAATCCCTGTTTAACTTAATCCACTGGAAAAGGAAATGGCAAAACACTCCAATATCTTTGCCAAGAAAAACCCATGGACTGTATTGGTGTGCTATGATCCACAGGATTATGAAGAGTTGGATAACTAAATAATTCAAAACAACAAAAACCTACAATGTTCACAGTCCAGGTCATATGTACAGCTGGAAAAATTCTCTGATCTTTGCAATGAAATATTTGGTCTCTGTGATTTATAATGTTCCAGATAGTGGTGTCTTGTGGATGGATACACAAGAGACAGAACAAACCCAATGGTTTGATAAAACAATACAGCAAAATAATGGGTAGATAGATCATCTGATTATTTGGGTATTTCTAGACTTTATTGATCTTTTGATTCCCAAGCTGAATTTTTTTTTTTTGAGTTTTTTCAAGGCAAATGGGGTTAAGTGGCTTGCCCAAGGCCACACAGCTAGGTAATTATTAAATGTCTGAGACTGGATTTGAACCCAGGTACTCCTGACTCCAGGGCTGGTGCTCTATCCACTGTGCTACCCAGCTGCCCCACAAGCTGAATTTTTAAAGGTTACTCATCTGACTGGGTCTCTTGAACCCAGAAATATTTCATGGAGTTTTTGAAGTATTTGATGAGTATGTATGTATGTATGTGATTGCAAAAATATGACCTCAAACATATCTCATGGATCCATGACCAAAGTGGTCCTAGAAATCCTAGATTTCTGCTGTTCCTTATCTTTGGCAAAAGCCAGGGTAAGGAATTGGCTGTCTGCCCTACTGCTACCCACATATCCCCTCTCCCTCCACTTTCACAGACATACCTCAGAGATACTGCAGGTTCAGTTCCAGACCAATACAAAGAAACAAAAATAACAATGAAAGGGGTCACAGCAAGTTTTGGTTTCCCAGTACATATAAAAATTGTTTACATTATGCTATATTGTGCAATTATATTGTTTAAAATATGCATACCTTGATTTTAAAATACTGAATTGTTAAAAAATGCTAATTATTATCTGAACCTTCAGTGACTCATAATCTTTTTGCTGGTGGAGGTCATTGTCTATGTTGATGGTTGCTGACTAAGCATGATGGCAGTTGCTGAAGGTTGGGGTGACTGTGGCAATTTCTTAAAAATAAGACAATAATAAAGTTTGCCACATTGATTGATTCTTCCTTTTACTTGAACACAGGTCTAATTTCAAAACTGCCGAGTCTCACAGAATAGGAAGGCCCTAGGAAAGGGAGAGAGATGGGAACAACAGGTTGGTGGAACAGTCAGAACACATACAAAATTTATCATTTAAGTTCATCAACTTATATCAGGTGTGACTTGTAATAGTAGCATCAAAGATCACTGAGCACAAAAAATTGGAATCACTAAAATGTGACCCAGAATTGGAAAAATGGACAATAGACTTGCTTGACACAGGATTGCCACAAATCTTCAATTTGTAAAAAAAGAAGCAGAATCTCTGAAGCACAACAAAGCAAAGTGCAATAAAAAGAACTAAGACTATACTTCTTTCTTGGGTATTAATAATCAAATAGCATTTGATTTGCTTCTATGAAAAGTCTGACATTTTACCATGATATGGCTCTACTTAGAATTTCTATGATTGTGAAGCATAGGCTACCTAGAGAGAAGCTACCTTCTCTGAATTCTACTCCCTGCTTCTTAATATTCATCTATTTCAGTCATATCTACATTATTTCTAACCCATTCTTGCCATTTTCTCTCCATTATGCTCTCTGGAACCCTTGTTTGTTTGGGTTTTTTTGAATTCTTAATTTAATGTTTATTTATTCTCATTTTGTACAAATAATGTTTTTTTATGCATTAATAAAATATTCTTGTTTAAGAGTAAACGAAATACCCCTCCCCCAAAAAATATAGACTTGCTCGAGCGATAAAGTAAAGGGGAGAGGAAAAAAATTAAAATTAAAAAAAATAGTAATAATTGCAGGTATGGCCAGGTGGTGCAATGGAGAGAGCACCAGCCCTGGAGCCAGGAGCACCTGAGCCCATATCCAGCCCCGTACACCCAATAATTACTCAGCTGTGTAACATGCAAGCCACCCCAACCCCACTGTCCTGCAAAAACCAAAAAAAAAAAAGAAAAAAAACCCAAAATAACATAAAATAGTAATAATAGTAGGGGTGGCTGGGTGGTGGACAGAGCATTGGCCCTTGAGCCAGGAGCATCCGGGTCCCAATCAAGCCTCAGACACCCAAAGATCACCCTGCTATGTGGCCCCAGGAAGGCCACCCAGCCCCATTTGCCCTGCACACCCCCCAAATAATAATAATAATAAAAAATGTGCTTCAGTCTTTGTTTCAACACCAACAACTCTGTTGCGGGTGGATCATATTCTTTATAAGTCCATGGCAAAAGTTACTTCCATATTTTTCCATCATTGCCATTGCTGATTGCAACTCCCTCCTTTCTTATTTCTCCACTATCATGTACTATATTTTCTCTCTCCTTTCACTCTGACTCTGCTGTAGGGTCACTGAGTGGTGCAGCAGACAGATCCCTGGTCCTGGGGCCAAGAGGCCCCGAGCCCCCTTATCACCCCTTAGGCCCAGAATCCACCTGGCCCTATAGTACTGGACAGATTATCCAATCCCAGCCCCTTGCAAGAAGTAAAAGAGAAAATGTGTTATATCTGATCACTCTCCCTCCGTGGTCCATCCTCTCCTCCATCACTCACATTCCCCCCACTTGCCCCTGTCCCCCCCTTCTTACTCCAGATGTCTATACCCCATTGAGTATATATGCTGTTTCCTCTCCTAGCCACCTCTGATGTGAGTGAAGGTTCCCTTGCTCCCCTTGCCTTCCCCCCCTTCCATAACATTGCAAGAGCTCATTGTGATAAAGAAAAATCTTATTATATGAAATATCTTGGCCTATTTCCCCCTCTCCTTTTTCTTTCTCCCATTACATTTCCCTTTTTTTTCTATTGACTCCATTTTTACACCATATTTTATCTTCAAATTCAGCTTTCTCCTGTGCTTCATCTATAAAATCTCCTTTTACCTGCTCTGTTAATTGAGAAAGTTCATATGAGTATTATCAGTGTCATTTTTCTGTGCAGGAATATGTGCAGTTCATCATCATTAAGTCCCTCATATTTTCCCCTTCTCCTCCAATCTCTATGCTTCACCTAAGTCCTGTATTTGAAGATCAAACCTTCTGTTCAGCTCTGGCCATTCCAACAGGAACATTTGAAATTCCCCTGGATCATTGAAAATCCATCTTTTTCCCTGGAAGAGGACATTCATTTTTGCTGGGTAGTTGATTCTTGGCTGCATTCTAAGCTCTTTTGCCTTCTGGTATATTGTATTCTAAACCCTATGAGCTTCCCATGTAGCTGCTGCTAAGTCCTGTGTGATCCTGACTGCAGCTCCATGATATTTGAACTGTGTCCTTCTGGCTACTTGTAATATTTTCTCTTTGACTTGTTGAGTTCTGGAACTTGGCTATAATATTCCTAGGGGTTGGTTTTTTGGGATCTCTTTCTCGGGGAGGATCGGTGGATTCTCTCCATTTCTATTTTGCCCTCTGCTTCTAGGATATCAGGGAAATTTTCCTGTACTAATTCTTTGAAAATGATGTCAAGGCTCTTTTCCTGATCATGACTTTTATATATTTCAATAATTTTTAATTATCTTTCCTAAATATGTTTTCCATATCAACTGTCTTTTCAATGAGATGTTTCACATTTTCTTCTAATTTTTCATTCTTTTGGTTTTGAAGTATTGATTCCTGATTTCTCATAAATTCATCAATCTCCCTGAATTCTATTCTTTGTCTGAAGGATTTGTTTTCCTCAGAAAGTTTTCTTTCCATCTGGCCCATTTTGCTTTATAAAGCATTCTTCTCCTCAATAACTTTTTGAACTGTTTTGTCCATTTGACCTAAGCTGTTTTTTAGCATGCTATTTTCTTCAGCATTTTTTTGGATTTCCTTGACTAGGCTGTTGACTTCGTTTTCATGTTTTTCCTGCATCTCTCTCCTTTCTTTTCCCAGTTTTTCTTCTAACTCCCTCATTTGATTTTCAAAGTTTTTTTTTGAGCTCTGTCATAGCCTGAGCTCAATTTCTGTTTTTCTTGGAGTCTTTAGATGCAGGAGCTTGTGCTTCCTCATCTTCAGACTGAGTGTTTTGATCCTTCTTGGGCTCATATGCCAAATATTTCTCAATGGTGTTCCTCTTTTTTTCTCTGCTTGCTCATTTTCCCAGCCTTAGCCTGGTTTTGGGGTGCTTCCTGAGCTTTTGGGACACTCCCACAAGGGTCTCAGTGTGTGAGGCTCTTTCCTCCCTCCTGGTCTGTGAATGACCATATGTGGCCCCCTCTACCATGGGGCTGAGGTGGGGGTGGCCTGCTGTTCTAAATGGCGGGGCCTAGACTGAGACCAGGATCTGAATGTGGTCAGAGCCCCAGAGTCCTGTTCCTGGGACAGAGGACAGAGCTCTGCAGTCTCTCTTCACTCCCCTCCCTAGGTTCAATGGGCTCTGCCTGCTTCTGTTCCTGGATCTGGGCTGTGCTGGCCATGCTGCTCTCTGTGTGCCCTGAGGGCTGGGCTCCATGTGCTCACTCTGGCAGAGGTCTCCTGATGTTCCCCCAATTTGTGCCTGCTGCTCCCTGGGTGTAGCTCAGGAAAGTCCTCGGCTGCTGTGAGCTGGGGCTCCCAGCGCCCTGGGGCTGCCTCCAGGAGGCTAAAGTTCTTTTGCTCTGGCGGGCCACCCCTCTGGCGGGCCACCCCTCTGGCGGGCCGCCCCTCTGACCCCGGGGAGCAGAGCCTTTCTGCCTTTTTCCAGGTTACCTTGAGTAGGAGAACTGCCTCACTGGGTCCCTCTGTGGGTTCTGTCTCTCGAAAATTTAGTTAGAGTCCTTAGTTTATAAGTTTTATGAGAGAGTGCCTAAGACAGGATCCATTCTTGTCGCCATCTTGGCTCTGCCTCCCTCCTTGTTCTATTGTTAACAAATATATTAACCTTCTTATTAGATTCATGATGGAAATTACTTTGTATATTTTATATCTACTTGTCAGACCCTATGATAATTCTGGGAATGCAAAGAAAGGAAAAAAAAAGTCAAGCCTGCCCTCAGAAAGTTCCTATTCTAATGGGAGACAACATACAAATAGTTATGTACAAACAAGATGTATACAAGATAAATTGGAGGTCATCTCAGAGAGAGAGCTAATATTAGCATTAAGAGAAATCATGAAAATCTCATAGAAGGTGAGATTTTAGCTGAGATTTGAAAGAAGGCAGGGAAAATAGGAGGTAAAAATGTGGAGAGTCTAGGCATGGGAACAACCACGAAATTGTGCAGAGATGGAGAATCTTGTGGGATTGTAGATTAGGCAAAGTGGAGTATTAGGTTGTTCAGCTGTTTCAGTCATGTCCAATTCTTCATGACCCCATTTGGAGCTGGATTTTTTTGGGCAAAGATGTTGGAGTAATTTGCCATTTCCTTCTCCAATTCCTTTTATAGATGAAGAAACCGTTGCAAACAGGGTTGAGTGACATGCCCAGAGTCACACAGCTAGTAGATGTTTTGGGCATGATTTGAATTTAGGAAGATGAGTCTTTCTGTATCCAGATCCAGTGCTGTCTACTCACTAAACCACCTGGCTGCTCCAAGAAGGTAGTAAGGAGACTGGGAAGGCAGAAAAGAATTGAATTATAAAGGGTTTTAGAAACCATAGAATTTTATAACTGATCCTGGAAGTGACAAGAAACAACTGGACTCTATTAAATAAAGAAGTATCATTATCAAATCTATATTTTAAGAGTATTCATTTGATATCTGAGTGGGGATGGAATGGAGTAGGGAGATACTTCAGACAGGGAGAGCAACCAGAAGGTTATTGTGGAACTTTGGGCTCATGGTGATGAGGGGATGCACCAGGGTGGTGGCAGCATCAGAGGAGAGAAGTTTTCCATAAGAGATATTGGCAAGGTAGAAAAGACAGGGTTTAGCAACAGATTAAAATGTGAGAGGAAAAAAAAAGAGGAAAGAAGTCTGTGGACTCTTAGGTTGAGAGTCTGGTGAGTGGAAAGATGATGGTGTCATTGACTTCAGAATTTAGGAAGAGGAGGAAAAAAATAATGAATTCAATTGTCTACATATTTTGTTGTGTATATATTGTTCCCCTTCCCCACCCCCAAATAGAATGTAAACTTCTGAGGACACAGAAGGTTTCTTTTTCTGTTTGTGTTCCCAGAGTCTATGATACATGCTTCTGACATTAATAAATGCTAGTTCAATTTAATTGAATTGTCCATTCATGCACTTGTATATGTAAAACTTCCAACCAAACTTTTCAGCTGTTGAAAGCAAGCAAGCTAACTTTTAGAATGAGGGTAAATCACATAACTGACTTTCCATTGCTGAGTATCCAGTTGTAAGCACAAACAATGGACTGACTATCTGGTAGTCTACCAGGGGTAGGAGTGTACCCCATAAGCCAATGAGAGTCAATCCCCTGGGGGATCTCTATTTTATTTTATTTATTTATTTATTTTTTTTGCAAGGCAAATGGGATTAAGTGGCTTGCCCAAGGCCACACAGCTAGGTAATTATTAAGTGTCTGGATTTGAACCCAGGTACACCTGACTCCAGGGCTGGTGCTTTATCCACTATGCCACCTAGCTGCCCCTGGGGATCTCTATTTTTAAAGAAGTGGGGAAAGTCTTCACTTTCCACTTCTCAATAAACAATATGCCAACACCTTGTAGAATCAGGTTACAAATTTCAAGAAGGGCAAGCCATCCAATGAGACATAAAAGAAAACTCTGTCAGATATGATGATCGTAGTTCACATTTATATACCATTTCCCCATACCAGTGCTCCGGGAGATAAGTAATGGAAGTTTTATTAGTCCCATTTTACGGATAAGGAAACTGAAATTTAGAGAGTAGTTTATCCAAGATCATAGAACTGATAAGGCTCAGAGTTAGCACTCAAACTCAGATAAACTGATTCTAAGAGGATTGATGCTCTCCCTTCTGTCATACCTTTTGTCTTTAAGGTAAATAATGGTACAGCAGCCAACAACAAAATGGATTAGTAGATAAAATACTGGACATGAAGTCAGGAAGATGAGTTAAAGTCTAGCCCCAGATATTATCAGCTGTGGGACCCTGGGCAAGTCACTTTACCTCTGCCTCAGTTTCCTTATCTGTAAGGTGGGGATAATAATAGCCTTTTTTCAAGATTGTATATCTATATAGGTGGCTGTTGTACTTAAAGAAATGCAGTAGCATCTTCTGGTTTGGAAAGCAATTCTTATTATCAGGAAGGCAAAGAGCTGCAGGTTACCTTCCAATTTTATACAGTGGCAAGGTTATCTGCTCTAGACCTCATCATTTATCAATCTGCTTCTTTGCACCCTACTTAATCTAGCTTCATGATTAAATGAGATCACTTTATTTCTCATATTTCTTTCCAAGACTGCCACCCACAGGTCTGGGAGTGTTCTTGGGCTACTGGCCTCTGTCCAAATATCTAGCTAAATTCTCCTTCCAGTCTCTGGATAGATAATTATAATGTGAACTATGCAGAAAGCTGTTGTAAAAATCAAGGTTTCACACTGTATTTTGTAACACTGTTTGGATTAAGAATAAACCATAACTATTTCTAAACTGTAAACAGTAAGGAGCTGTAAATTCAGTATTGGTTGCAGGCAAGCATTATGAAATAAAAGCAGTAACTAAGGACAACCTTAAATAAACCTCTTGCTGCTTTTGTACACCCAGAGCGGGCTATCTAAATAAAAACAAGCTACTTAAGTACAAGGAGTAACTTTTATTTGGCTTTAAATTCTGCTTTGGATGGGAAAATTAGACTGGAAGACTTCAAAGGTCACTTCCAACTAGCAGTTTTTACAGTATCAGATCACTAAATGTCACAGGACCCTAATGAAAGGTGATGATGGTATCAGTAACTGACTGTATGGATCCTCTCTGTTCCAATCTTTATCTTCCTCCAGTTTGCTAGGAAAAAATGGGGAGAAAAGGAAGGAAGGAAGGGATAAAAGAAGGAAGAGAGAAGGAAGGAAAAAAGAATGGCGGGAAGGAAGGGAGGAAAGAAGGAAGGAAGGAAGGAAGGAAGGAAGGAAGGAAGGAAGGAAGGAAGGAAGGAAGGAAGGAAGGAAGGAAGGGAAGGAAGAAGGAAAGGAAGAAGAAAAAAATTAGCTACTTGTAATTTGGCAGGTGTTGTGTTAAGAGCTAGGAATACAAATACCAGCAATCAAGTCCCTGCTCTCAAGAAGTTTACATTTGAATGAGGGAAAGCAAAAGTATCCTCTAGGGGTTAGAGTTTTTCTTCCCTAATGCCTTTGGCCTGAATTTCAGATGTATTGTATTCCAGGCCTCCTCCCCCATTAGTTAACAATAATTACAGACATAGTTCTATTTAAGCAATTAACATTAATTAGATTTTGCTAAGAGCAAAAGAGTATTCATTTCAAAGATGAGTAAGAAAAGAAATACATGAAAAAGAAAAAAAAAGGAATTTCCTTCTAACCCCTTGGGGCTCATCTTCCCTAGATCACCTTAATCTCTAATTCCAAAGCTACTGGGCTTGGTCAAAAACCAAGAGATGGAGATGACTGGGGGGGTGGGATCTGGAAGGGGCACAAAGTAGGTGCTTGATAAATGTTTCTTTTTTGAGACTGATTGATTGAACTAAGAGATTTGTCCTTTTCATTCATCTTATTTTCCCCTTGCTACCATTTATTCCTATCCTATTTAATTGTTTTTTTGTTTTTGTTTTGTTTTTGGAGGCAATTGGGGTTAAGTGACTTGCCTAGGTTCTCAGAGTTAGTGTCAAATGTCTGAGACAGGATTAGAATCTACATGATTCCAGGGCTGATGTTCTATATATTTACTTCACTAATTCTTAGTTTTTAGGGATGCCCAGTCAAAGAGACATTTCCTCTACTTCCTAACTACTCCTACCATCACTGATCTCCATTTATTCTGCTTATAGCAGAGTTTGTATCATGAAATTTAGCACTCAAAGATAACCTGTCTTAAAATTGTTAACTATTTCTCAAATATTGTTCCCTGTTTCTTAGAGTATAACTCCACAGGTAACTACCCTGGGAGCCCCCAACACCCTATACACTCCACTCCACCTCTTGATTAGAAAATCTTCTGAAAGTTATTAGGCATGGCCCAACCCAGTTTCCTCCATGGAAGTCAGAGAAGAGGCAAGCTTTTGGGGAAGAAGTGGAGGGAAGCTTATCCAAATTCCAGGCCTAAGAGGGAGGCAGCCCACCTCAGAGCTAGAACATATAGAGAACAGATTCATATTAAAATCAGCCAAGAATAAAGAACCAACACTTGTTTAAGCAGGACAAGGAAAAGTTTTTCACAGCACCTAAAGGGACCTCTTGATTATAATTGGGGGATCTAGAGAAGCAAGGATAGGTGTAAAAGGATTGGAGGAATTCTTGGGAGGGGATGTGGAAATAGTTTAAAAAGAGCAATAATATTGAGTTTTGTTACATCAGAACTTTTGATTTATTTGTGACAGGAACATGCGGTGAGGCGGCAGCAGGTGAGGCAGAAGTGAACTTTACTTTGATTGGGAAGGATATGTGTTCAACTCTTATGCAAGTACTGACATGTGATCCCTTCAAGTATCATCTCATCATGAGGTAGAACCACTTGGGTCAAATATTTGGGATAGGAGAGCTTAATGGAACTGAGGACAGACACAATGGGAGTGAGAACGATACAGGAAAAAGATATGGAGAATTATGAATGTAACAGAAACAAAATTTGTAATCTTAAAGGCTGCTAAATCTTGGTAAGTTGGGTGGAGGTTCCAAACCTACTCTTGAGATATAAATTTACTATCATTGATTCATTGTTTAATGTAAAATTTGTGTCCCCATCTTCTTAGGCTTCACCCTGTACCTAATTCTGGGTCCAGTAAGGGGAAGGGAGTTCACCTTTTGCCCCCTGGATAAAGACAACACTGTAAAAATCTGGTTATGTGGCCTTTGCTCAGCGCCAGTCTTCCCTGACTCATTGGCCCAGTCAGCTTTACTTGACTACTCTTTTGTCTTTGTCTTCCTTTACCTATCATTTTCTTATGTGTTGTTACTTCTTTTAATAAATTTTTATTTTCTTTCCACCTTTGCTTTCCCATGTCTAAATTATGATTCCTCATAGGCAGAACCAAGCTCAAATAGCCAGTGGCTCCAAGAGAAGGGCAAAATCTGTGTTTTGATGACCCTGGATCACCACTTGGCAATATTTTGAATCATTGGGAGTATGGAGAAAGAAGTCTATGTGAAGGGAGTCAGAGATTCTCTTGATTCTCTATGGGCTCAGGTATTCATTCTTTCTGTCTTCTTTACTGTATAAATGAAATCCATTCCATGTTAGATGCCCACAAATCCCTGTACATGTAAGGAAGGGAAGCTAATGGCCACCCTTTGGGCAGTATTTGCCTCTGATATTACCAGGTGGGAGAAATGAGCAGACGAGTAAGAGGTCCTCAAAGTAACCAGACCTTTTGGTTTAAAAAAGGGAGCTGGTGACACAAGAATCACTTGCGTTATTTTCATTTCCTGACCCAGCTTGTAAAATCCTTGAGGAAAGGGACATCTTATACTTTCATTCTTCTTTTAATGTCTGACATGAACCTAGTGTTCAATTAATACTAGATTATCTGATTAGGGACTGCATCTAAAAAGAAAATGGATAAGTACTCTTAAACACCCCACTGTAGTTCAGACTTTAAACTATAGGTCAATGAGAGGTGGAGAGGGGGGCATGAAGAAGGGCATTTTGAGCATGGGATTCATGAGCTTCTTTTTGACTATATTGACAATAACTAGAATTTATAGCCTTATAGAATAAAGATAATTGCTCAAATTTATAGTTTTAAGTTTCACATTCTATCCTCACAACAACTATTATTAACCCCCCTTTTGGAGTGAGAAAACTGAGTTCCCTATTCTGACAACTAGTGTCTGAAGCAGAATTTGAACTTGTCTTCCTGATTCCAAGTCACTGTGCCATCTAGCTACCTCAATATAAATATAAAGATAAATAAAGGGGCGGCTAGGTGGTGTAGTGGATAAAGCACTGGCCTTGGAGTCAGGAGTACCTGGGTTCAAATCCGGTCTCAGACACTTAATAATTACCTAGCTGTGTGGCCTTGGGCAAGCCACTTAACCCCTTTTGCCTTACAAAAAAAAAAAAGATAACTATCAATATAAATAGTTGTCTTAGTAATTCCATGTATTTTACTTAAAAACATAATTTTAAGATGGAATCCACAGGATTGCTAAAGGGGCCCATGTTACCCCAAAAAGTTAACAACCCTTGGCTATGCTAACCAAACCTAGAAATTTAGAGTTACCCAAGAAGTATTGAAAATGGCCCAGACCCAAACAATACAGATAGAGATGGAACAGGTCACTTGGAACTGGATGCCACTCTATATGCCTCTAGAGTAAGGGTGGGGAACCCTTTTTTCCTGCCAAGGGCCATTTGGATATTTATAACATCATTCACAGCTTATACAAAATTATTGACTTAAAAATTAGCTTGCTATATTTGGTCAAACATTTAATTAATTCACTCCCTAATAAGCTCTAAGATTTATTGAATTTCGAGTCCCACCTGCAGTTACAGTGGCAGTAACTGGCCCAAATGATTTCATGGGCCTTAAATGGCCTGCTAGAAAGATGGGGAACAACCCCAAAGTTTCACTGGTCACCATGGGGCATTCAACAGTACAGATGCAGCTGCTAGGCAACAAAATGCATCATGCAACATGCTTGGCCTTTTGGCTAAGTCTAGCCCATATTCTATTTTAATCTCTGAGTAGAAGCCCTGTTGTGGACAGACTTTTCTTTTTTACTTTTTTCCAATTTTTTTCGAATAACATATAAAGACAATTTTTAACATTAATTTTTTTTATTCTTCCACCTCTTTCTTTCTTTCTTTCTTTCTTTCTTTCTTTCTTTCTTTCTTTCTTTCTTTCTTTCAATTTACATGTAAGGATAGTTTTCAACATTTATTTTTTGTAGGATTTGGGGTTTCACACTTTTCTTCTTCCCTTCTCTCCCACTTTCCATTGACAGTGAGTAATTTGATAACATCTACAACTATTTTAGCATTCATTTAAAAATAAAATTTTGAGTTCCAAATTTTCTCCCCCTCTTCTGTCCGCCTTCCTCCCTTCCCCCCTCCCTATATTAGCAATTTGATATAGGTTCTATATGTGCTATAATGTAATACCTATTGTGAACAGGCTTTTCTTCATGTTCTGCATTAGTTTCCAAGTTAAGAAACTTCCCCCAAGATGGGGAATAGGGCTTACAGTCCCCTGGCATCTCTTCTCACTCAATTGAACATCTTTGTCCAAGGCATAGATAAAACATTGAGGCAATTCCCATTTCCTGTGGATGATGAGTGAGCAGTTGGCGCTGCTCCTTTCTCTCCAGTCCCTGTGCTGTGTCTACACAACCTGTTGCTTATCTAGAAAACCACAAAACCAGAAAGGAAAGCCCCAAACAGAAGAAAAACGGCAACCGAGACCACTTAATGGATTGGTTGTACTTGCCACCTTTGGGGTTGCCCACAACTGAACTCCCTGTTCTGAGAAGCTTCTGGTCTCTGGTATCACCTCAAGAACCAGTAGCATGGACAATAGCATCCTAATTCTTGGCCTCTGGGCTCTAGGAAGCCAGATGCAATCTCTGATGTTGGGTAATAAAGTTGCTGCTCCCATTCCATTGAGGAAAGCATAAAAAGTGTGGTATATACCTCATATAGTTCAGCAAGGTACCTTCTATGGGAATCCTATCCAACTAATAAATGATCAGCTCACATTCGAATGCCATTAGATTCCAAGACAAATTACCCAGTTCCCCATCAAAAGATGTATCAAATTTCAAAAACTGGGGTCACCCATAAGCAAAACTCAGATAAAGCAAATTTGCCTACTCTGATTTCCCCTTTTCCCAACTCTGTTCCCATTGGCTATTGGCTCATCTCTGGCTATTCCACACAACTCTCTCTCTCTCTCTCTCTCTCTCTCTCTCTCTCTCTCTCTCTCTCTCTCGTCTCTCTGTCTCCATCTCTCTCTCTCTCTCTCATCTCTCTGTCTCCCTGTCTCTCTCTCTCTCGTCTCTCTGTCTCCCTGTCTCTCTCTCTCTCTCTCTCTCTCTCTCTCTCTCTCTCTCTCTCTCTCTCTCTCTCTCTGTCTCTCTCTCTCTCTCTGTCTGTCGTTCTCTCTCTCTCGTCTGTCACGCAATCTTTCTAGGCCTCTGTCTCTCTCTCTTACACCCTGTCTCTTTCTCTGTCTGTGTCTCACTCTCGCTCTCTCTCTCTCTCTCTCTCTCTCTCTCTCTCTCACACACACACACACACACACACACACACACACACACACACACACACACAAACGCCCTGATTATGGACTCATCCTTACAAGAGTGTCAGCTGATAAGGCTGAAGATATTATCCTACCAGAGTGATATATATATTTTTTGATATCTAAGGAAAACTAGGTGGCATAGTGGATAGAGTACCTGGTCCTGGAGTCAGGAAGACTCATCTTCCAGGATTCAAAACTGGCCTCAGATATTTATTAGCTGTACGACTCTGGGCAAGTCACTTAATCCTATTTGTCTCAGTTTTCTCATCTGTAAAATGATCTGAAGAGGGAAATGGCAAACCACTCCAGGGTCTTTGCCAGGACCCCAAGTGGTAGAATTTCAGATCGTGACGGGTCAGAAGCGGAGCCACTTGAGATAAGAGATTTTTATGTGCCCCTATTGCACATATGGTTGGCATCTATTTGATCTACCCAGGAAGCTAATCTGCTTAAAATACACCATTAACCAAATTGACAGTAGTATAGGTTATGATCCGAAATCTAAAATAACTGACCTAATTATAATACGCTTTAGGAGTCAGGGATCCCCCCCTTTTTTTGGAACTGCATGAATGATATCTAACTGTTCCATCTAATTCAAGTCTACTCAGAACTCTATGATTGAAAATCCCTTCCAGGGGAAGTTACCCAAATTTGATGACACTGGAAAATTAATCACATGCTATTTTCCTTACCTGATCCTCTCAAATCTACCTCAGATAGAGCCTTATTGCTGTTGTTGTTCAGTCATGCCCAACTCTTCATGACCTCAAAGATACTGTAATCGATTGCCATTTCTTTATCTAGCTCATTTTACAGTTGAGGAGACTGAGGCAGATAGGATTAAATGACTTAACCCAGGATCACAAGCTAGTTATATGTGTCTGAGAGTGGATTCGAATTCCTCCTGATTTCAGGGCTTGTGCTCTACCCTCTGAACTACTTAGCCACTCAGATAGGTCCTTAGAATGAATTTTTTTGTATGCTAGTTTTATTTTTTCCAATAACATGCAAAGATGGTTTTAAACATTCATATTTTTGTAAGCTTTTGAGTTCCAAATTTTTACCACCCCCTCCTTCTCCACCCCCCAAGGCAGCAAGCATTCTGATATAGGTTGTCCAAGTATAATTGTATTTAACAGAATAAAGTATTAGTCATTTGTGAAAGCATTTGAACCAAAGGGTGAAAAACAATGAGAAAGAAAGAAAAAATATGGGGTGGTACAGTGGATAGAGCATTGGCCCTGGAGTCAGAAGTACCTGAGTTCAAATCTGGCTTCGGACACTTAATAATTACCTAGCTTTATGGCCTTGGGCAAGCCACTTTAACCCCATTGATTTGCAAAAACCTAAAAAAGAAGAAAGAAAAAACGTAAAAGAAGTTTTAAGAAATGAACATAGTATGCTTTGTCCTCTGTTTTCAGAGGACAAAGCATACTATGTCTGGATGTGGATGGCATTTTCTTTTTTTTTTTTAATTTTTTAATTTAAGGCAATGGAGTTGTGTGACTTCCCAAGGCCATACAGCTATGTAATTATTAAATTTCTGAGGCTGGATTTGAACTCAGGTACTTCTTTTTTTTATTAATTTTTATTAAAGATATTATTTGAGTTTTATGATTTCCCCCCCAATCTTACTCCCCCCCACCCCCACCCCCACCCCCACCCCCCACGGAAAGCAATTTGTCAGTCTTTTTTTTTTGAATTTTTTTTTTAGGTTTTTGCAAGGCAAACGGGGTTAAGTGGCTTGCCCAAGGCCATGCAGCTAGGTAATTACTAAGTGTCTGAGACTAGATTTGAACCCAGGTACTCCTGACTCCAGGGCCGGTGCTTTGTTCACTGTGCCACCTAGCCACCTTATCTGTCAGTCTTTACTGTGTTTCCATGTTGTACCTTGATCCAAATTGTGTGTGATGAGAGAGAAATCATGTCCTTAGAGAAGAGACAAGAATTCTAAGTAGTAACAAGATCAGACAATAAGATTTTGGTTTTTTTTTTTTTTCTAAATTAAAGGGAATAGTCCTTGAACTTTGTTCAAACTCCACAGCTCCTTATCTGGATACAGATGGCACTCTCCTTTGCAGACAACCCAAAATTCCTCCCGATTGTTGCACTGATGGAATGAGCAGGTCCTTCAAGGTTGATCAGCACCCCCATGTTGCTGTTGGGGTGTACAGTGTTCTTCTTGTTCTGTTCATCTCACTCAGCATCAGTTCATGCAAATCCCTTCAGGTTTCCCTGAAATCCCGTCCCTCCTGGTTTCTAATAGAACAATAGTATTCCATGTACCACAGTTTGCTAAGCCATTCCCCAATTGAAGGACATTTACTTGATTTCCAATTCTTTGCCACCACAAACAGGGCTACTATAAATATTTTTGTACAAGTGATGTTTTTACCCTTTTTCTTCATCTCTTCAGGATATAGACCCAGTAGTGGTATTGCTGGGTCAAAGGGTATGCTCATTTTTGTTGCCCTTTGGGTGTGAACTCAGGTACTTCTGACTCCAGGGCAGGTGCTCTATCTACTGCACCACCTAGCTGCCCCTATGGATGGCATTTTCTATCAAAAGTCTTTTAGAATTGTCCTTGATCACTAAACTGCTGAGAGGAGTTAACTCCATAATTGTATAATTGTCATTCATTTCACAATGTTGCTGTTAATATGTACAATGTTCTCCTTGTTTGGCTTACTTCATTCGGCATCATTGCATGTAAATCCTTCCAGGTTTTTCTGAAATCTGCCTGCTCATGATTTCTTTTTTTTTTTTGAAATTTTTTATTTATTTCAGGTAATAGCCACTCATTACTTTTTCTCTCTTTTTTCTCATTACAATGGAGATGGGCTGCATTGTAAATGTACAAAACCATGGCCCAAGTCTCCACTGATGAGACACTCTATCCCAAGACTATTAAGTCACAAATCCAATAGCAAAAGCATTCCAAGAAGACAGAAAAGCAGAATAAATAACAAGAGAGAAACAAATAGTAGACTCATTCTCTAGTTCATATATAGAGGGTACCACCCCCTTGGAGGTTCTTGGAAGAATACAATCCAATTACTCCTTTAATTTTCACAACAGTAGATTAATGGAGTAACTGAATTCATGACCTCCTGGTAAATCTATCTTAAGCTTAATTGTGCTCTGCCTCAGGGGGAAAAGGAAGAAAATCTCACAGGAAATATGGACATCTGCTGAAGCCTCTTGGGATAAACAGGCAATTGCTAAAGCCTGGTCACTTAGCTCCAAGATAATCAAGATGATCAGGATAATCATTCCGATAGCTCCATCTGCACCCCTTCTGCTTCCCTATTCTGACCGTGGCCAAAGGCACTGTTTCAGCTCACAAACCCCTCTTATTTCCTAGTAGAGTCGCCTTCGATGAGTTTTTAATACAGTCTTAAACCAGGCTTATGGGAAATGTAGTCCAGGGAATTTCTCCCGATGAATAATACTCTCAGGCAAGGAACTATAAACCTCAAGAATTATAGGAAATGGAGTCCTATAGATGTCTTCCCCCATCCCACCCCACTCATACTCCCAAATGCCAATCAACGGCTGTGAACTCTGTTCTCATTTATTACATGTTTTTTAGTGGCAGAAAACCTTTTTTTAGACCAGTATATAGAAATCAAAAGCTAAGAATGCTTCTGTGCCACTAACTACAATACTGGTCTGAAGAGAATGCCTGTGACTTATCAAAGCTCTATCAGGCTCTGTTTCTTTAATAAACATGCTAACTAATAGAAGTAATCTCTATCCAAGAAGAAGAGAAGTGGGAAAAAATTTTTAATCCAATATGAAGGTTGAAGTTATATGGAGCTAGAACAAGAGATATATATATATTTCCATCTTTAATAATAATCTTGATAATGATGATTTTTTTCAGTCATGTCCAATTCTTTCTAATCCCAATTTGGGTTTTCTTGGCTTAAGATATGCCATTTCCTTTTCTAGCTCATTTTACAGATGAGGAAACCGAGGCAGACAGGATTAAGAGACTTTTCCATGTCACATAGCTAGTCAGTATCTGAGGTTAGATTTGAACTCTAGATCTTCCTGCCTCCAAGTCCCAAGGACTAGCTGTTCTTTGAGACACACTCTCACAACTTCTGGGATTGCTGGCCTGGACTAAAAGATACACATTGTAATGGATCCTCTGAGCGAGTTGCTGTAGATGCCCACTGTTGGTGACTTGACCTCCTCATCTTGGTGGTTACTGCAGAAATTAGACTGAAATGGGTCAGTTTGGGCTAAGCACCCAAAAGTACCTATATCATTCCTTAAAAGCCCATTAAATATATTACATTTAACAGACACAAAAAGAAAACAAATATAGGATTTATCATTTTAGTTAATTCTTTACAACCTCAAGCTCTAGTTTAGAAGTCATTAAACATCATCAAATTTTGACTGTACTTGTAAAAGGAAGACATACAGTATAATTTCAAATGCTATTATTCAAAACCTGTTGCCACGTGAATGAAGAATTTTCCAAATGACATCTGAAAACATACACTACAACATACACTAAAAGATGCATAATGTACAGGAAATAGGAATTGTTAGAAAGAGAGGTTAATTCAATTTAATCTGGAGCATTTAAGTGTCTAATATATGCACTGGGCTAGGTACTTGGAATACAAAGACAAATTGAATGACAGTTCTGGTCTTCAAAGAGTTTAAGTTCTCCTGGGGCCACAGAATGTAAAAAAGATGGGGAAGGGGAATTTTAATCTCTTGCTCTTTTCTCAGGCATTGGCGATCTGGTTTCTGATCTTTACCACTGATATCTTTTTTTTGCAAGGCAATGGAGTTAAGTGGCTTGCCCAAGGCCACACAGCTAGGTAATTATTAAGTGTCCGAGGCTGGATTTGAACCCAGGTACTCCTGACTCCAGGGCCGGTGCTTTATCCACTGTGCCACCTAGCCGCCCCCACTGGTATCTTAAATGATAAATCTAATGAAATTTTCTTAGTTCACATTTTTTTCTTCATCTCTCCATAGTGTTTGTCACTGTTGATTACCTTCTGCTTATTCTTTTTCTCTGTGTTCTCATGATACCATGGTTTTCTTTCCTGTTTCACATTTTCTTCTTGGTCTTCTTTGCTGCTTATTTATCCATATAATCTCTATAACTGGGAGCACAGCTCACAGATCTGTCCTGAGCCTTCTCTTCTCTTTACATTCCTTCTCTTGGTGACCTTATTAATCAAACAAGCAGGTATTTAATAAATGCCTACTAAGTGCCAGACACAGCTAAGCACTGGGAATTTAAAAAAAAAGTCAAAAGATAGTCCCTGACCTCAAGGAACTTATAATTTAATGGAAAAAAAAATGCAGATCCTATTGTTGTATTGAATTGACCTCTCCACCAAGTCCAGAGATATATTATCTAATAATAAAATCTTCCCAACTTCTCTTTCTTTGTGGGTCCTAGTACCCTTCCAGGTAGTCAGGTTTTCAGCCCTGAAATCATTATCAACTCTTCCCTCTCCATCACTTCCCATATCTAATCAGTTGTCAAGTCTTGCAATTCTGTCTGTTTTCACATCTCTATCATCTCTCTCCTTTAATCTTGGTTTAGATCCTTATCTTCTCTCACTGTTGGAAGGTTCTTAATTTGTGTCCCTCAAGTCTCTCCTTTTCTTACCTACTGCCCACACAGCTGCCAAATTGATATTGTTGAACACAGGTCTCATTTTGTTACTTTCCTGATTAAATATCTTTAGTGAATCCTAGTGGCTTTTAGGATAAAATAAATACTCTGCCATTATGCACTTAAAACTTTTTTACAATCTAGCCAATCTACCTTTTCAGGTTTATTCTATATTGCCCCTCTCATGTGTTCTGTGTTCCTGTCAACTGACCTACTTTATGTAGGTAGACTTCATGACAATCCATTTCCCACCTCCATATCTTTGACTAGTCTATCTCTCAAGCCTAAGATGTTCTGCCTTCTCATGACTGCCTTAGAATTCTTAGCTTCCTTTATGCCTGAGTCCAAGTTCTGTCTCCTTTAAGAGACTTATCCTGATTTCCCCCATTCACCAATGAGTTCTACCCCACAAAATTGAATCTTAGGATCATAGATCTTAGATCTGGAGAGGACCTTAAATGACATACACTCCAATCCCCTTGTTTTACAGGCAGTTGTATTTTGTATTAACTTTCATAGATTTTTTTTATTTTCTTATACTTGTGCATGTAATTGCCATTCAATAGAATATAAGTTCTTTGAAGCTAGGGACTGTTTCATTTTTGCCTATGCAGCCTAATCATTTAGCACAGTACTTGGTGAATGTGTGTTTAATCAGTGAGTAAATCTTTCTTTCTCTGTTGTCCTTGGCAAATTTCTACATAGAAAAGGGTGATGTCGGTTTAGGATTCCCACTGTGACCTTGGACTAAGCAATTGGCTGCATCTCCTTCTCTTGAGCCTCAGAGGAGTTTATTTCATCTTGGCCATTTTCTCTAGATTTGGATATGTCAATTATTCTGAGTTATTTTCTACATGCTTTTAATTTTGTAAACCACTGGGTGTCACTGTTGACCTGTGACAGGGAGGTGTTATAAAGGGCAAGATTTGGTTGGTCTGTTTTCAATCAACACATTGTCATTTCTATCCCTACAGTCACTGGGAATGTGTAAGGAATTTTTATTTCTTGAGAAATCTTGTGACTCAGAGGTTCCTGGTTTGCTCTGTTGGAAATGAAGAACATTGTTCACTTCCTTTCTATCCTTTGACAGGATAGCAAGCCAGTTTCTAGCACCAATATCTGGAGGACAGTTTCTCATTTTTCTCCTCTCTGCCTCCCAGTCTTCTTCTTCTCTTTCTCCTTTCCTTCCCACTTCCTCCCACTGCCTTTCTTCACTTCTCTTTTACTCCCTTTCTTCTTTCCCCCTTCTTACTCTTCTCCCTCCCACCCATTCTCCCTCTCGTTTCCTTCCACTTCATCCCTTCTTCTCCCGTTGCCTTTCTCCACTTTCTCTCCCTTTCTTCTTTCTCCTTTCCCCTCCTTCCTCCTCTTCCTTTCTCCTACTCCTTCTTCCCCTTCTCCCTCTTCCTTTCTTCTCTTCTCTCCCCCCCCCCTTTCTCTCCATCTGTCTCTCTCTACTCCACCTCCTCTCCATCTTCCGTTTTTGATTTTCTTTCTCCTTTACTATGTAATGACACACCTGGCCTTCACTTTGAGTTGCTAGACAGTTTTCTGACACTCTTCCTAAATGAACTCACTTTCCAAACTATGTTTTTAGACTCTGATTTCACATTAGCATCTTCCCTCTCTCCAACTTTCTTCTCTACTTTTCAGTCAAATTAGATTACCTGCTGGTCACTTTTCATGATATTCCTTCTCACTCATACCCCCACCCCACTTGGAATATGATCCTTCTTCACCTCTGCCTCTTATAGTTTTCAAAGCTCAACTCAAGAGTGCCCTCCTATAGGCTGGGAATTTTCTGGCTGACTCCATGTCTCTAGGAATGTTCTCTGGTCCCCTATCCCATAGAAACACCACTGGATTATAAGCTGCTTGAAGGCAGGTTCTGGTTCATCTTTTTGTCACTGTATTCTTGCCAGGGCCTGGGCACATAGTCAATGGTTTCTGAGTCCTTGTTGAATTGAATTGCCTCTGTTCAAAGAAAACATTTGCTTCAAAAGGTCCAGATCTTTTGGTATGAAAAATATTTCACTAATTCCTCAGGTGTCTCAGACACCTGTAACTATCACAGACTTTTCTCAAGAATATTTGAAGGTGAATATAAGGCCAACAGGGAGTAGGCTGAAATGCAGAGTCAGCACTAGGTAGGGGTACACAAGGTAAGCAGTGGTCTGTTGTACCAAATGCAGGTAGGACTGAGGAGGATGACATGGGGCGAGGCACACTTTTTAATGTTACTTTTTATAAATATCCACATCTGATGCCAGGAAACTCCATTCTCCAAATTATTAAAAGTATAGGTGGAAAGCTCATAAATCTAGAGCTAGAAGAGATCTCCAAGGTCATCTAGTCCAATGCCTTCATTTTTACAAATTAGGAAACTGAGTCCCAGGAAGGCAAAACGGTTTGTTCCAAGGTTACTCAGGAAGTAATTGTCAAGGGTGAGATCTCCTCTGAGTGCTCTGACTTAAAAGTCAATGATCTTTCCTTTGTGCCAGGATATTTCTTTGGTGATTATGGAACCAGAATGGCTCAAGGTCTACAGTGGATAGTAGCCCACTGTAGTCAAAGTGGGGTTCAATTTTCAAATACTGTGGAAGAGGGGAATTCTTTAGCAAGGCTAATGTTCAAACCCTCCAAGAGTGACTCCCTGCCTGTTGGGTATAGATAGCCTGCTGATCTATCCAGACCTATCTTCTTTTATTTGTAAATATTCTCTTCTTCTTTCTAACAATTTGTGGAATTCAGGGCCCTTACCTAGCTTAAATATTGAGTAAGGTGTTTTGACCTGGAAAGTGTCAGATACCAGAGTTGATTCTTAATCCCTCTTCTTATTGAAGATAATGAAAAAGTCACACAGGCAGGACTATTTTTACTATATAGGGGAAAGAAAGTAATACCTGTTAGGAGACTCCCCAAGTTCAAAGAGAATCTGTTAAGCAGGTCTTTTCTGTTCTGGCTCCCTGTGTTCTGTCAAAATATATTATTCTGGTAGCTCCTTTTGTCCAGGATTTCTCAAGCTGTAAGTGTCCATCTTTAAATCCCTTTCATTGTCCACACATTGAGGCTCCAAAGAAATGGGAATTGTGTGTGGTTGAGTAGCTTCTGGGGATTATAGTAACCAGAGTAACAGGGGTATCTAAGAATGGGGGTGGAGAAAAAGAGAGAGAGAGAGAGAGAGAGAGAGAGAGAGAGAGAGAGAGAGAGAGAATGGGGGGGGATATAAACTAAGGAACTTTTAAAAGGACACTACTCAATGGGCAACTAGGTGGCACAGTGGATAGAGCACGGCCCTCGCATCAGGAGGATCTGACTCTGATCAAATCCAGTCTCAGGTACATGATAATTACCTAGCTGTGTGACCTTGGGCAAGTCACTTAACCCCACTGCCTTGCAAAAACTAAAAAAAAAAGATACTACTCAAAATAAGGAGTGGGAATCCAACTTCCAAGAGATCCAAACTGACAGTGATTATACTTGCAAAAGGGTGATCACACTTACAGAGGGATAACTATGGAAAAGGAAGCTGACCAACCTTGTGAAGACAAAAAGGAGTAAATGCCCTTTGAGCATTCTCAATCCATGACTGGGATTCCTGGGTGGGCATTTGTGACATTTCATGAAGAAATATGGACAAAGACACAAGTTATGTTCCCCTTGGGCATCTGGATGAGTTACCCAAAGGCAGACTTACCTATTAGATGAGGAGTATCTACTAAAAGGTAGAAGAATCTTCCAGCTAGACCTGGAATTGAAGAATTTTAATCTGGCTTGCTGGTTAAGAACAGGAGGAGCATGGTAAGCTCATATTCCATTCCTTTCTTGTAAATGTGACTATCAGGGATATTTAGGGGGTACTTTTCTATGAAACACTTTCTATTTGTAATTCCTTCCTCTTCCCTTTGAGAGCACTAGGTATCTCACAAAAGAGGGTAAGAGTAGGGTTTTTTTGATGATCCAAAGGATTCTTCTAGTTCAGAGTCCTTTAACATTGTCTTTTGTTTTTATTTTCCCTAATTTCTCTCTCCATCTCCCATCCTGAGAGTCATTCCTTATAAGAAAAAAAAGTTAATAAGGAAGGAGAAAGAGGAAAAGAAAAAAAATTATCAAAAGGGACATTAAAGAAAACTTGATATTTTATTCAGTTTTCCATACCTGGACCTCCTACCTCTGCAAAGGAGCCTGGAAGAGGTATCTTTACACATCTCTTCTTCTTTTTTTAAATTGTATTTATTTATTTTTATATTTATTTATTCTCTTTTTGTACAAATAATGTTTTTTATACATTAATAAAATATTCTTGTTTAAGAGTAAACAGAATACCCCCTCCCCCACAAAATATAGACTCACTTGAGTGATAAAGTAAAGGGGAGAGAAAAAATTAAAATTAAAAAAATAATAGTAATAATTGTAGGTATGGCTAGGTGGCACAATGGATGGAGCCCCAGCCCTGGAGCCAGGAGCACCCGAGCCCATATCCAGCCCTATACACCCAACAATCACCCAGCCGTGTGACATGCAAGCCTCCCCAACCCCAATGCCCTGCAAAAACCAAAAAAAAAAAAAAAGACCCAAAATAAAATAAAATAGTAATAATAGTAGGGGTGGCTGGGTGGCAGACAGAGCATTGGCCCTTGAGCCAGGAGCACCCAGGTCTGAATCCGGCCTCAGACACCCAAAGATGGGCTCCAGGCAGGCCACCCAGCCCCATTTGCCCTACCCCCCCAAATAATAATAATAATTAAAAAATGTGCTTCAGTCTTTGTTCCAACACCAACAGCTCTGTCGCGGGTGGATCACATTCTTTATGATAAGTCCATCGCAAAAGTTACTTCCATATTTTTCCACCGTTGCCATTGCTGATTGCAACTCCCTCCTTTAGTATTTCTCCACTACCATGTACTATATTTTCTCTCTCCTTTCAATCTGACTCTGCTGTAGGGTAGCTGAGTGGCACAGCAGACAGATCCCTAGTCCTGGGGCCAAGAGGCCCCAAGCCCCCCTACCATCCCTTAGGTCCAGCATCCACCTGGCCCTATGGTCCCAGATATGTCATCCAATCCTAGCCCCTTGATAGAAGTAAAAAGGAAAATGTGTTATATCTGACCATGTGTTATATCTGATCCATCCTCTCCTCCATCATTCACATCCCCCCCTTCCCCCTGTCCCCCCTTTTCTTCTTACTCCAGATGTCTATACCCCATTGAGTATATATGCTGTTTCCTCTCCTAGCCACCTCTGATGAGAGCGAAGATTCCCTCATTCCCCCTTGCCTTCCCCCCTTCCATATCATTGCAATAGCTCATTGTAATAAAGAAAAAAACTTATATAAGATATCTTGGCCTATTCCCCCTCTCCTTTTTCTTTCTCCCATCACATTTCCCTTTTTTTTCTATTGACTCCATTTTTATACCATATTTTATCTTCAAATTCAGCTTTCTTCTGTGCTTCAACTATAAAAGCTCCCTCTACCTGCTCTATTAACTGAGAAGGTTCATATGAGTATTATCAGTGTCATTTTTCTATACAGGAATACATGCAGTTCATCCTCATTAAGTCCCTCATATTTCCCCCCTCTCCTCCAATCTCCATGCTTCACTTGAGTCCTGTATTTGAAGATCAAACCTGTCCATCTCTGGCCATTCTAACAGGAACATTTGAAATTCCCGGGTTCATTAAAATCCATCTTTTTCCCTGGAAGAGGACGTTCAGCCTTACTGGGTAGTTGATTCTCAGTTGCATTCTAAGCTCTTTTGCCTTTCGGTATATTATATTCCAAGGCCTACGAGCTTCCAATATAGTTGCTTCTAAGTCCTGTGTGATCCTGACTGCAGCTCTACACTATTTGAACTGTGTCCTTCTGGCTGCTTGTAATATTTTCTCTTTGACTTGGGAGTTCTGGAACTTGGCTATAACATTCCTAGGGGTTGGTTTTTTGGGGATCTCTTTCTTGGGGGATTGGTGGATTCTCTCCATTTCTATTTTGTCCTCTGCTTCTAGAATATCAGGGCAGTTTTCCTATAGTAATTCTTTGAAAATGATGTCAAGGCTCTTTTCCTGATCATGACTTTCAGATATTCCAATAATTTTTAAATTATCTTTCCTAAGTCTGTTTTCCATATCAGTTGTTTTTTCAATAAGATGTTTCACATTTTCTTCTGATTATTCATTTTTTTGGTTTTGAAGTAATGAATCCTGGTTTCTCATAAATTCATAAATCTCCCTGAGTTCCATTCTTTGTCTGAAGGATTTGTTCTCCTCAGAGAGTTTTCTTATCTCTTTTTCCATCTGGCCCATTTTGCTTTTTAAAGCATTCTTCTCCTCAATAACTTTTTGAACTGTTTTATCCATTTGACCTAAGCTGGTTTTTAGCATGCTATTTTCTTCAGCATATTTTTGGATTTCCTTGACTAGGCTGCTGACTTCATTTTCATGTTTTTCCTGCATCTCTCTCATTTCTTTCCCCAGTTTTTCTTCTAACTCCCTCATTTGATTTTCAAAGTCTTTTTTGAGCTCTGTCATAGCCTGAGCCCAATTTCTGTTTTTCTTGGAGTCTTTAGATGCAGGAGCTTGTGCTTCCTCATCTCCAGACTGAGTATTTTGATCCTTCTTGGGCTCATATACAAAATATTTCTCAATAGTCTTCCTCTTGTTTCTCTGCTTGCTCATTCTCCCAGCCTTAGCCTGGTTTTGGGGTGCTTCCTGAGCTTTTGGGACACTCCCACAAGGGTCTCAGTGTGTGAGGCTCTTTCCTCCCTCCTAGTCTGTGAATGGCCATATGCGCCCCCCTCTACCATGGGGCTGAGGTGGCAGGGCTGCTGTTCTATGGGGGGGCCTAGACTGTGATCAGGATCTGAATGTGGTCAGCACCCCAAAGTCCTGTTCCAGGGGCAGAGGACAGAGCTCTGCAGTCTCTCTTCTCTTCCCTCCCTGGGTTCAATGGGCTCATGCCCTGGGGGCTCCTGCTCTGCCTGCTTCTGTTCCTGGATCTGGAATACAGTGGCCAAGCAGCTCGCTGTGTGCCCTGAGGGCTGGGCTCCATGTGCTCGCTCTGGCAGAGGTTCCCCCCCCACCCTGCTGTTCTCCCCTTTGTGCCCGGTGCTCCCCAGGGCGTAGCTCAGGAGACTCCCCCACTGCAGTGAGCCAGGCTCCCAGTGCCCTGGGGCTGCCTCTGGGAGGCTGAAGTTCTTTTACTCTGGCGGGCCACCCCTCCGACCCCGGGGAGCAGAGCTTTTCTGCTCTTTTCCAGGTTACCTTGAGTAGGAGAACTGCCTCATTGGATCCCTCTGTGGGTTCTGTCTCTCGAATATTTAGTTAAAGTCCTTAGTTTTTAAGTTTTATGAGAGAGCTCCTAAGACACGTTCTGTTCTTGTTGCCATCTTGGCTCCCCACATGTCTTCTTGAAAGTCAAGTTTGTTTTATATGACTGGAACCACCTCAAAACAATCAGAATTGAACATTATAAAACAAACAGTTCTTTTAAAAGCTTTACTCATCTAGCTTTTGTTTCTGTACCTAGTTCAAGTGAGTGTGCCAATGAATACTCCTTTCAAGATCACTCTAAACAGTAAAATAGATTAAGATCCTAAGGTAATTAGAGTTAGAGACATTTTATAAGTTATGAATTATTGCTGAGAACATCCATACCCCTGGATGAGAAAGGAATCTTGCAAGTTACTGGAAAGAAAGGTCAGGGAAGAAGATTGATGCTCTACTTCCTACATTGACTGATCGAATAAATTGATTGATAGTTTATGGCTGAGGATACCAAGGATGGTTTTGCATGCCCATTTTTTTTGAACTGGCAGCATATGTTGATAGGACCACTCATGGTTTTCACATACAAAATACCCCAAATAGTTACAAAGTCACCCAACTTCATACCAATGTAAAGTAGTTCTTTCTGAGTGTGAAGAAATATGTATAATAATTATAATAATAATAATAATACCCTTTAAGATTTATACAGTGCTTTACAAAAATTATCTTATCTTCATAACAACTTTGAGAGGAAGATACTATTATTATCTTCATTTTATAGAAATGGAGGCAGTTAGAGATTAAATGACTTCTCCAGAATTATAGTGCCTTGAGTCTGGATTTGAACTCAAGTCTTCCTGACTCCCTGTTTATTACTACTTAGCAGCCATTAGACACTGTATGAGCAGCCACCAATTTCAGGTATAGTTCATTCTTAAAAATCATGACTTAAAGTGGGTTAGATACCTTTTAAAGTACTATAGACTTGAGGAATTCCAAATTTAGTACATCACCTTTAAACACTGTTCCTTTGACAGCATCTGATTCTAGTCATTAGTTTTGTGATCTGGAATAAGTCATATCTCCTTTGGGGGCTTTGTATTCTCATGTGTATTGGATTCAGATTGGGGTACAACCCATTGGCAAAGCCAAAAAAACCTGGAGCTTTTCCAGAGGAGGGAGAACTAGAGGTGGAGAGAGTATACTGAAGAAAATGGATAGATTTTACCTGAAGAAGAGAAGAAGGGGGAGGGAGATATGATAGCTGGTGAGCATTTGAAGGGCTGTCACATGGAAGGGTGCTTTGTAGGTTAGCTCTGTTTGGCCCCAGAGGGCAGAACAGAAAGATGGAAGCTACAAGGAAGAAAAGTTAAATTTGATATCAAGAAAAACTTCCTAACAATTTTTCTTGTTGTTCAATCATAAGATTCAATTTGGGGTTTTCTTGGAAAAGCTACGGGAGTAGTTTGCTATTTCTTTCTCTATCTCATTTTACAGATGGGGAAACTGAGGCAAGCAGGATTAAATGATTTGCATAGGGTCATATGGCTAGTAAGTGTCTGAGGCCAGATTTGAATTCAGAAAGATGAGCTTTCCTGACTCCAGGCCTGACATTCTATCTACTTTTATGGTAACTCAAGTGAATGGAGTTTTATAATATTTAGGTGGTGCAATGGATAGAGCACTGGTCTTTGAGTCAGGACAGGAGTTCGAATCCAGCTTGAGACATGTCTCTTACTAACTGTATGGCCCTGAGCAAGTCACTTAATCCTGATTGCCTCACATCCAGAGCCATCTCCAGTTGACCTGATTCCTACCTGGTCACTGGACTCGGATGGCTCTGTAGGAGAACATGAAGATAGTAACTTAGCACAGCACCCCCTCACTCAAGTGCAATTCATGTGCTTGTCATGGTATTACCTTCCTGATGTCCTGGTCTTCTATGAGAACAAAGGACAAACATCATCTTCATCATCATCATTAAATTATATTGGAAACCAAACTAAGCATAAAGATTCATAACAGTGCTACCAGATAGCTTTATTGCTTTCTATTAAACTCTTCTTAGAAGAAAAGGCTATTAGGGGCTGGCTGGACTTTTGTTTATATGTTAATTGGGAACTACTTGAAAAGCTTAAGAACCAAGTTGGGGGAAATGCCATTCCCTTTAAGTGATTACTTGATTGAAGTAGTAGAGAGACAGAAAGAGAGGGAGAGAGAGGAGAGAGAGAAAAGAGAGGGAGAGAGAGAGAGAGAGCTCATTGCAGCTTCTGAATGAACTCTTATAGTGACGAGTCTTTTTCATATAAGGATTAGCCCATATGGCTGCTGAGGTCCCTTCAGATTCTGAAATTCTGGGATTCTGTGGGTGGGAAAACAAATGATAATTCCTTCTCTGTCATGACTAAGTTGCACAGCCTAAAGCCAGGGCTTGTGGACAGCTTGGCTGTTAAGGAGAGGTCAGTCTGGAGGCTGCTTCAGATCTAAACCCAAACCAGCCTGGCAAGGGGGGGAGGCTACTCTCTCAGCATACATCTGCCCAGCCAAAAGTCTGTGTTGACATCTGTGTCTTTCAGACTGATTTCTGCAGCCTAGAGTAAGTCAAGAAAATTAACATATATCCCCCTCTTTCCAAGAGATCTGGAACTAAATCAGAAGAGAGAGAGAGAGAGAGACAGACAGACAGACAGACAGACAGACAGAACAGAGGCACAGAGAGAGACAGAGATCATTATAGGTTATATTGTCCATGCTCTAGCTTTTCCCATTTGAATGGAAGTGTGAACTTTCACTACTTCCATAGTATTCCAAACCACATTTACAAAGCCCTTTGGATTGCTGAGAGAAGAGTTGTTTGGGTTTTTTTTTTCACCGTCATGATTTTTGATGCAGAACCTGGGAAAACCACCATCATAAAGTCGACTTTGGCTTCATGGACAGGATGTTTTCTGTGAAGAAGTCCCAGGCTCAGCAAACTCAGCTCTCCCTCATATTCTCTGCTCTAAAGGACATTTTAGCTGGCTGTCTGGGAAGTACCATTGACAAGGATGAAGAAAGTTGGCAGGTCAGGCAATGCAGGCTCTTTATGAGTTAGTTCCGCAGATAAATCAAGAGAAACTACTCTCCTGTCCCTCAAGTAGACAGGTACAATTCTAAAGGGGCGACCTTGAAAGCAGACATTTTCTACATTTTGTGGACAAATAAAGGCTTCTGTGTAGAAGACAGGAGAACAGGTGGCAATTTGAGGAGTCTTGTGGTCTACAACCTCTCTTCTCTCCACAACAAACAACTTTCCCAAAACAACATAAAGTCCAACATTCTTTGGGGCTCCCTGGAAACCAAGCCTCCTCCATTTCTCCTCTGCCACTCCCAAACATACATAAGGCTCCTTCTTCTAATCAAAAGTGTCACAGGCTTCATTCTTCTGCTTCTCATTCTGAAGGTGAGCAGAGGCTTGCTGCCATCTTTGCAATGGAGCCAGCAAAACTGGGAGCAAAGGAACGATGCTTGCCCTGTTACCATGGCACAGGCATTGCAATCTCGCCAGGAAACTAGTGGGGCAGAAACACTCTGGGGTTCTGTTTACATTAACCCACCCACAAGCAGCGGGAAGAACCACAAACAAACCCATGGTGCATATGCCTTGGGAAGGGCCTTGTCATTGGCCCAGCATTTGCAGTTGGCTGAGCCTCCTTGGACCAGATCCATAATTAAGAATTCTTTCACCTGAGAAAAATCAATTGATGTAGTGGAAAAGAGTTTAGATGGGTAAGATGAACAATAACTCAAAGGGCAACATGATCATGGGGGAATTTATACTGGAAGATGGGTCCATCCATCTCCCTGGAGAGATTAGTTCAAATTCCTCTGGGGGTTGCAGTAGAAGGCAGACCCAGTGAGAATGGCACCACAGTGATGGGGCAATAGTACTGAAAACCTGGGAAGGGGGGAGGAAGAAGCATGGTTCTCCCCAGTGAAGGAGCACAAGGTATAGGGTTAGCAATGCCTGGACCACTTCAGAAAGGATACCACCATCCCTCCAAAGTTATAACTTTGCAATATTCCAGTCATTCCATCTAAGTTATGCTTCTGGACTGTGTCGTTTCTTTCATTCATGTCTCAGTACCAGAGAGGGACCCATGAATCATATAGATCTTTGACTGTCTTTCCACTCCAAAGACTTCTTCCAATGGTTGTGCCATTTTTGCCTGGCTTCATCTTGAGAAACTGTAATTCCATTTGGTCTTTCAAACCAATGATTAAATGACTAAATTGACACTCAGGGACAGATTGATACTAGTTAGAGGCAGTATGATAGAAGGAAAAGAACCCTGGATCTGGAGCAAGAAAACTGAGTTGAGTCTATTATGTAGTAGCATGGACAAGTTCTATCCCTGAGCCTCAGCATTCTGAAGTCGGGGTACCTGAGTTCAAATCCAGCCTCAGACACTTAATAATTACCTAGCTGTGTGGCCTTGGGCAAGCCACTTAACCCCATTTGTCTTGCAAAAACCTAAAAAAATAAAAATAAAAATGACTTTCAGCTCTAAGCCTATAAACTTAGACCTTGAGTCTCAGGTTTTTCATCTGTAAAATCAGAAGGATGATCTCTAATGTCCTCTCTTCCTCCCAATCTATAAATTATAGGACATTTTACTCAGTTTGTACAGTGGATAAAGTCTGGTCTAGAGTCAGGAAGACTCGAATTCAAATATAATTCTGGATACTTACTAGATTGTATGACCTTGGGTAAGTCACTTAACACAATGCTGTTGGCCTCAGTTTCTTCAATTGTAAAATGAGTTGATGGAGAAAATGATGAGCCACACCAGTATCTTTGCCAAGAAAATTCCAAATTGGGTCATGAAGATCTCGACATAACTGAAATAAATGACTGAAAAAAAGCAAAACTCTTAAAATACTTTCCCCTCTTTTTTTTAACCTTTCATTCTTACCTGCATTTAGTCTGTAGGAGTGTAACTATTTGTTATTCAATTTTCTTTCAGTTGTGTCTGACAATTTGTGAGCCCATTTAGGATTTTCTTGGCAAAGATACTGAAGTGATTTATCATTTCCTTCACCAGCTTATTTTACAGATGGGGAAAATGAGGTCAACGGGGTTAAGTAGTTTGTCTAGGATCACCCAGCCAGTTTTGAACTCAGGAAGAAGAGTTTTACTGATTCTAGGCCTTATATTCTATTCATTGAGTTCTTTAAGCTCAAGCTCTTCTATGTTTTCTCCCCCGACCACCTAACTCAGTCTTCTTGCCTCATCCCAACTTCCACATCAGTTATTGTCTGGGTCTATTTATTTGAAATTTATTAGTTTGCATTTTTCCTTTACCTTTAAATCATTCTTCTCTTCTCAATTAGACTGTAAACTCCTCAAGGAACCCTGTCTTACACTTCTGCTTTGTATCTCTGTGTCTAAAACCTAGCAGGTTCTTAAATACTTGTTGAGTGATCCTCCTATCATTATCCACACCTGAGATGGCCTAAACATTCCAAAATAGATGGAGATGTCTTTGTTTTTAAAAGTCTCCAGAGAAAGAAATTTCACAACTTTCCCTCATATCTGATAACTTCAACTGACTAGTTCTTTCTTGTTTTCATTCAGTACGTGGTCTTAGCTCACAGGTTGATCCTTTTTCAATCCTTGATGTGAAAGAGTCAATGTGAAGAGTGGGAAAGCGTCCAAATATTGGTTCTACCACTTACTCCCTGTATGAATCAGGGAAAAATCATTTAATCTCTCTCTCTGTGAGTCTCAGTTTTCCCATCTGTAAAATAGGGAAGATCATACTATATATAGTATCTCTCACTTTTTTGCTGTGAAAGTCCAGTGAGGTAATATATGGGAAAGTGACTTTAGTCAGTTAATAGATAAGAGGAGAGGTATTAGATTGGCAATCAAACTGAAGGTCTATGACCTCATTACTATATGCCTGTGAAACATGGACAGTCTACTGGCGCCATGCTAGGAAACTGAATCTCTTCCATTTAAATCATCATAGGAAGATTCTGAAAATCTCCTGGCAGGAGAAGATACCAGACCCTGAGGTCCTTTCTCAAGCTAAATTGTCAAGTGTTCAAACATAGCTATAGAGAGCACAAATACAATGGGCTGGCCATGTTTTTTGCATGCCAAACATACACTTGCCAAAAAGACTATTTTATGGAGAACTCAAACAGGGGATTCAAAAGAAGCAATACAAGGTCACTCTCAAGATCTCTCAAGAACTTTGGAATTGATTGTGCAGTATGGGAGACACTGACACAGCACTGCCCAGTATGGCATGCCCTCATCATAGAGTGTGCTGCCCTCTGTGAGCAAGGCATAATTGAAGCAGCTCAAAGTTTAGAGTACCCACCCCATATGTTCACACGGACTATTTGTGTTGGACCTGTGGTAGAACATTGTGAGCTCATATTGGTCTGATCAGCCTCAATTGGACATACTGTAACTTGTCTCTAACATAATGATGTCATTTTGGTCTTCTTTGATAACAAAGGACAAGAACCAACCAACCTAGCATTTGTTAAGTGGACACTGTATTAAACGGCTTTGTAGCCGTTTTCTAGAAATGTAAACAAATCTCCTATATCCTTCACTTCCATCCTCCTCTCTGGTCATACTTTTGATGCAGCATTCTAGACAATCTCACCCTCTCCACTGACTGTTCCTGAGCATGAAATCTTGTTCAGAAAGCCTACTGGCTTGAGATGAAAGGTGTGACCCCAATTGAAATTATTAATAATCTAAAACATTGTTCTTTCTCTAAGATGAGAGTCCCAATGAGCCCCAATAACTGCTTATATGTTGATCAGCCCAATTAACCAGGCCCTTATTGTAGGAAAAGTCATCCTCTCTAGGAGGGCATTTTATTTTTTTATTTTTTAGGGTTTTTGCAAGGCAATGGGGTTAAGTGGTTTGCCCAAGGCCACACAGCTAGGTAATTATTAAGTATCTGAGGTCAGATTTGAATTCAGGTACTCCTGACTCCAAGGCCAGTGCTCTATCCACTTTACCACCTAGTCGCCCCTAGGAGGGCATTTTATCTGCCACCTGGGCCATCCCATTGCCTCCAGGTAGGACTATTATACTGAATACCCATAATTAAATATCTTGTTCTCTTGGAAGGAAATCCCAAGTTGTATTAGCTCATTTCTTTTTCAGAGAGGAGAATCAAAAATTTATCTGAGGTGTGGATTATGACTTGACTGACTTGTCCAGGTTCATTGAGGTGAGTCCACTCAGCAGGGAGGATAGCTAGTGGACCACAGTCTTCCTATAACCCCTCTAATTGTAGTTTTCCTGACAGCTGCTTAGAGAACCAGCAGAAATGTTAACATTCAATAGTGATCATGTTCAGCCTTTCCTGATCTTGCCATCATAATGTGTATCAAATAATTCCAAAAGACAAACAGCAAAGCCACAGTTGAGAAAGGGATGTGTGGTAGAGGATCTAAAGTGATATTTATCAAGCTTTATTTGTGAATCACAAGTATTTTTGGTAATGTAGAATAACATTTGTATCCTGCTTCCTACTGAGCACTGTATACAGATAAAACTTCAGATTTCATTGTCAAGGTTAAAACTGTTCATAAATGGTATCTCCTACATACTCCTCTCTCCATGCCTTTTCCCCAAGCAAGTTGTTCCAATTTTAAGATAGTAATGAATCCAGGGAATAAACACAGGCTATGATAAAGTACAACACAGCTAAAGCCTTGAGTAGAGACATGTGGGAAAATCTCTTAACAAGGGAATAAATTTGAGGCTAAATTCACTTTATCCAGACAATTTCTTTCTTCCCCCCAAAGATGATGCATCTTGGACCTGGTCCCTGAACCCCTCAATTCTTTCGAATTCAGTTTTCTCATCTATAAAATGAGGTTATACTATATGGTCTCTTAACATCCCTTCTTTATATATTAAGTAACCAAAAAAGTAAAAATGAGAATAAGCTATAAAGTTGTCTGGTATAGGGCTATCATTAACATCATGGCATAGTGAAAGGAGAACTGGTGCTGCATCCAGAAAGATCTGGGTCCAAATCCCTTCTCTGACTCATACTAGCTAGGCAACCTTGGACAAATCACTACAAATTGCCCAAAGGGTGCTGACCTGAAATAGCGGGAGCTTCCTCATTTGGGACCTCTCTATATCAATGAAATCATGGGTCCATTCTCTATCGGTGTAATTTGGGATAGGAAGAGGAAGCCTAATATGATGTCCTGAAATATCAGCTAGTTCTGGGCTGAGATGAGATTGTCTGGGGGCTTCTGTTAGAGGATAGCTCAGGATATAGGTATGAATGACAGCAATTTGATAGCACTATTTTGGAGACCGGCCATCTTAGTTTTTGGATGGATTGGAGGGTTTGGAGAAGGAAGGGAAGCAATAGGATTTCCTGGTATAGGTTACAAAATCAGGGTATGCTGAAACCAGTTGGACAGTAGATTATTAAAATTTCAGTGTATTTACACCTTGAAAATCTCAGCAAATGGTGTTGTTTTGTCAATCATCTAGACTTTAAAAAGTGATGAAAAAAGGTGTAAAGGAAGAATAAACTTAAAAGTGTGTTGTACATTTTTTTCCTCCAGAAAGCTGGTTGTTAAACAATTACCAGCATAACACTGCATTGACTCCTTTCCCAATCTTTTCAATGATCATCTCCCTTCTGGTGTTCCCCATTTTTCTAGAGGCAACAGGAGACTATGTCCTTTTTGGGATAATGCCAGTTAGGGTTCTGGGTACAGTTCCCCACATTTACATCTGAACAAGCTCAGACAGCTTGTATTATTCACAAATTGAGAGGCACTTCATTGGAGCAGACACCATATCCTTGGTAGAAAAGGGTAGCATTTTGCTGGATAACCACCAGTTCTCTGAAGTTGAATACTGAGAGAAGCTTGCATACACTCATGGGAAGGCTGAGGCTTTGATGCCAAAGCATTAAGGCAGGAAAAGAGGCCCATGCCAGAGCACATGAATGAATTAAGGCATTTGAGAATTATTTTTGAGCTGAGAGGAGGTGGCCTTGGCAGAGACTATAAGGTTTAAGTTCAGTGGCAAATTCTTTTATTTATTTTTTTTTATTTCAGTGGCAAATTCTAAGACAATCTAGCTATCCCCATCCACCTGATGATCTGACAGTTCAGAATGGCATTCTGATCCAGTTGGGAAACAAACTAAAATATCAAAAGAAGAAGAGAGTATTGGATCCAAAAGATCTATTGAGGGTGGTAGTGGTGGGAAAAACTAAGCAAACAAACCCATGTAGCTGGATATCACCCAGCATGGACAGGCATCCTAATGTTGGCAATATAGGATATAGTATGACCTTGGCTTTTAGCATCAAACCTCCTATCATCTGGCCTGTCAGTGTTATTGGTCATAGCTTCAGGATCTCTAGAGAAGGAGCAGATAATAGGAAAATAGCCACTAGGGGTCAGGCTGGGGCTTCAGATGCCCCGGGCTTAACCATCCTAAGCCTACCCAGACTCAAGTTGTAAGGTGGAAGGTGGGCTATTGTTCTGTGGATATGGAGAGCAGAGCCACAACTATAATGTGGCAATTAGGTTTTTGCCCAGGACTCTAGAAGGTGCTGTCAACACTTGTTCTCTTTCTCCAGGTATAAGAATACTGCAGCAAAAATAATTACTGAAAATGGAAAACTACAATAGCAAATTAAAATAACCAACCTTCCTACTCTCCCCCCGGCCCCAACCCTGCAGCAATCCTGTTCGAGATAATTTTTTCCATGTTCTGATGCTCCTCTGCCAGGGATGATCTCTTGGTATGCCTGGATCTCTCTCACCCTCCATGAGATATCATAGCATCTTATGTTCTGAAGTTTAATGTCTCTTATTCTCCAGCTCATTTTGCAGATAAGGAAACTGAATCACACAGCTACTAAGTGTCTGAGGCCAGATTTGAACTCAGGAAAATGAGTCTTTCTGACTCAGAGTCGGCACTCTATTCACTGCCCCATCATATATTAAAGATAATCAAAGAAGGTGATTCCCTTACTTATTTGAGTTTCTATACAAATCTTCCCCATCAGGAAGTTCCTCCCTAAGTCTAGCTAAATCTCTTCATTGATCATTAAACACGATTCCCTCTGGTGCCACCATCAGTGGTGATGGAAGAACAGCTGCTCCCCATCCTCTGTTTAATAATCCTTAATGGGTTTACAAACAGTTATTAAGTCACCCTTCAGCTTTCTCTTAGTCTTATTTTATTTAAATGGAGGCTGAGAGCTTTGGAGCAAAGCATTTCAGTCACAAGTACACAGAGAAATAGCCAGAATACTAAATGGGCAATCTGCCACTATGGCCATCCAACTGCTCACTTTAACCTAGACAGATGAGCCAGGCTGCTTTCTTTTGCAAAATTTTAATGGATGGGAGGGAAGTTCCTGGCTATCACCTGAATTAAATGAACCACTCCTGACCTAGATCAGACAAAGAAGGGATGAATCTATCAGTCAATTTATCAATCAGTCAATCAAGCAATCAAAAAAGCATTGATCAAACAACTATTCCATATCAGGCATTGGTGATACAAAGACAAGCATGAAACAGCCTCTGCCTTCAAAGAGTTTACTTTCTATTGGGGGAAATATACATGCACAGAGAGATTTTAAAAATATTTCTTTTTTAATTTCTCCTTTTTTACAAAAAGAAAGGTCAAAATCCGTTCTCCTACTTTAGGCAGGAGAGTCAGATTTTCTGATAATGTTACCCCGACTGAGGCCCACCAGAGAGGTTTTGAATTTTAGAAAGTCATACCTTGTGGATGGCACACTGGCCTTGGAGTCAGGAGGATGGAAGTTCAAATCCAGCCTTAGACCATTGCTACTTACTATTTGTGTGACCATGGACAAGTCACTTAACTCTGATTGCCTCACATCCAAGGTCATCTCCAGTTGGTCTGATTCATATCTGGCCATTGGATCCAGATGGTTTGAGAGGAGAAAGTGAGGCTGGTGACTTAGCACAGCCCCCCTCACTCAAATTCATTCATGTGCTTATGGTATTATCTCCCCAATGTCACAGTCCTTTCCAGAATGAAGGGCAAACATTAGTTATTGTCCCTAACCATGGATAATGGGGATTTGGAGGAGGGGGCACACTCAGGGATTACGTGAGGCCTCAGTTGACTACACATCTCCCTTTCATTCCTAGGCAGTTTATTTTTGGTTCATCACTCAGATTGACAGGTGAAAGTCTGTGTTAGATGGCTGAGGTGGGTTTCATACTGTGCCTTGAGTCAGCGCTTCCGTGTTCCCAATGAAACAAAGAGTTGCAGAGGAAAAGAACAGATGGGCTAGATGAAATTTAGTGAGATTTAAAAACCCCTTTTATTGTTGTTGTTGCAGTTGGTAAGTATAAAGAGGGATACATACAACCCATCTCCTGCTCCATTTCTTTGCCCAGGATAGCCCCACCACCCCACCACCTATACCCCTTAGCATCCTATTTTCCCTCAAAGTAAAGCTCAGTTACTACCATGAAGCCTTTCTCCTTTCCCCAAAATGGTTAGTTATCTCTATTTTTTGAAATTATTTTGAATATAATTTTTATTTGCTTAGTGAACTATATCCCCAAGTTCCTTGAAGGCAGAGACTTTTATTTTTGTCCCCTGTGTTCCCAGTGCCTTATACAGTGTCTTCCTTTGTACATAAATTGTTGCTTGGTTGTGTTCAACTCATTATGACCCCATTTGATGTTATTTTGGCAAAGATACTGGAGTGGTTTTGGCATTTCCTTCCCCAGCTTATTTCGAAGATGAGCAAACCGAGGCAAACAGGATTAGGTGACTTGCCCAAGGTCACACAGTTAGGAAGTGTCTGAGGCCAGATTTGAGCTCTGGAAGATGAGTTTTCCTGACTCTAGCTCTGGCACTCTACACTGACCCAACTAGCTGCCCATTGCACATGCTATTTCTACTACTACTACTAATACATTTATATACATCATATCATGTGCCAAATACTGAGTTGTGTTTTACAAATATCTCATTTGATCCTCATGACAAACCTAGGAGGTAAGTGCTATTATTACAAATGAAGAAATTGAGGTAAATAAAGATTAAGTGACTTGCCCAGGGATGCACAACTATAAATGTTTGAGGCTGGATATGAATTCAGATCTTCCTCAGCTTATCCATCGTTCCTACTGCTTAATAAATGTTTTTTTTTTATGTTGAGTTGTACTTTCTATGAAGTTAAGTCATGAACCACCCAGTCACATATTTATTTATTTTAGGAATAGGGAAAACATCTTGTTAGGGACCCCTAGACCCTCCATCTCATCTCACTTTCTCCCTTAGTCAAAATTTCAGAATAAAAATCTCTCCCTTTAAGCAAGATCAGCTAAAGTCAGTCTCCTATTCTGTAAATCCTCAAAACCATTGTGATTTTCCAATTCCAACCTGGAGTACATAGTCTAACAAAGTATATTCCATTTGCAAATATATTAAATTATTTATTTTTTTCACTTTGGAAGTTGGAGGTTACCTCAGAAAATCTGAGATGCTTGGTAACCATAGCCACAAACACCATGATGCTACTTACTTTCCAGTGGTCTTCACTGTAGAATGGGGGTGGATTTTGGGGGAGGCCCTGCCCAGGAGGACTGGAGAAGACCTATGTCCCATTACTCCTTCTCTGGATTTCTGAACTCTAGGAGTACTTAGACCCTGTGATGATTCCATTTTCCCTTCAACACTCTTGAACCCCACACTGATGTCATCAGCTTCCATTTTCCCAGTCTTCCCATCTACTTCCTTGTTGGTCCCTTCCAGGGACTTCATTCCTTCACCACCATTTTCCACAGTCCAAACAGCTACTTGTTTATTCAAGTCTTTCTCTCCTGACCAAATCTGGATTGATGAGTTTTTCCATCTTCTGGCACCAGATTTTGAGTTGAATTCATATATTTTGCCAGTAACTAGAAGGAAAACAGAGCAACAGTTAGGCCTATCTCTCATCAAAAGAAACAACTCACAAGCTCTGATCGACTGAATGATATAAAACAGCCTTGCAAATAAAGAGGCCATTTCCTGGTGTATAAAAATTTAGTAAACCTGTCCCAAGATTACACAATTTAGACAACATAAGCAGTATAAGATAAAATGAACAGTCAATGGTTATGTGAACAGTACACAGTTTGTGAACTGCTTTTGAGATCCTAGGCCAGAAGTTCTTAACCTTTTTTTGTGTTAAGGACCCTGTTGGTGGTCTATGGACATCTTCTTGATATAATGTTTTTCAGTGCATGAAACAAAAGTACAGGATTACAAAGGAAATCAACAGTGAAAAAACTAAGACATAAATTTTTTCCCCATCTAAATTCACAGATTCCCAGCAAAGAGGAGTGCTGGTAAATGTTTAACAACAGTCTCTCCAAAAATACACAGCACTTTAAATTTAATCTGTTACTAACATTTTCTCTATTATTTTCTTTAAAAAGAATAAATAAAATCCTTATTTATACCATTTGCCAGTTTCTAAGGTGTAAATGTACTTATCAGCTCCCCTGAGCCTGTCTGAATCAGTTGTAGATTATCCCTAGACCCTTTGGGAATCCATGGACTCCAGGTTAAAAATTTCTGGTTCTATGCCATCTTGATTAGATGAAAAGAGTATTTGAAATCTTGAATTTAAAATGAACTTGGATAATTTTAGGGGGAACTATTACTTCCCAGTTTTGTTTTGTTTTTTCTTAAAAAGAAAGGGTCCTCATCAATGGTATGAAGAAGAAGGTACCAGGAGAATGAATTTCTATTATATGTCTTTGTGCATGTCTATGACAGCAGCCGAAAAGCAGAGTGGATAGAGTAATGGGCCTGGAGTCAGGTAGATCCATCTTTCTGAGTTTAAATCCAACTTTGGCACATATTAGCTGAATGACCCTTTTTGTCTCAGTTTCCTCTTCTGTAAAATGAGCTGAAGAAGGAAAAGACAAAACCGCTCTAGTATGTTTGCCAAGAAATCCCAAATGGGGTCACAAAGAGTCAGACATGGTTGAAAAAAGACTGAAGAACAACAACATTTCTATGGATAAATTTGGAGATGGGACCATGTAGTCAATCCAGTGCTCTCATTCTATAGAGGAGGAAACTGAGACTTAGAGAAGCTTTGCCCAAGGACACCCAGGGAGCAAATGACTGAAGCAGGATTTAAGTACAGGTTTCCTAACACTAAATTGTGTGTGTGTGTGTGTGTGTGCACTGCATAATTTAAAACCCTTTAAACCTAGGTGCAAAGATGTGATACAAGTTGAGCTGTAATTTCTGAGCACTGGTTTTGGTGACAAGTGACCAGGTTTGAATTCTGTTTTCTCTGTTTATTGCCACTGGCAAGTCACATCCTATGAACCTCCCTTTCCTGGAAGCTAAAATACATGACTTCCCTAAACTCTGTAGTCAAAGGATTGACATTCTCATTATGTTCCCCTTCCCACAAGGATTGTTTGCTTTTGATATTCTATCTGGCTCCCAGATTTCAGTTTTTAACATACCTACATCCATATATACATAGGGCACCTCTCAATTTGTATATTTTCTTGACCAAGTATCTCTCTAGGGAAACTGCAGGGTCAGGGGAGACTCTGCTGGTGTCATTTCCCTAAAACCTCTGAGGCTGTCTGCTCTGGATTCCTCCAGCACTTATGTTAATGTGGGCACATTATGGTAACAAGTACCTAATAATAGAGGGAAATTTAATTCCAACAGCAGCCTCTTGCTGGAGAGGAGCCATTCTCCTTCAGAGAAGGACTGAAGCATTTTGCATATGAAGGTGGCCAGGAGCCAAAACACTTGCCTCCTGAATTTGGTTTCCTTCCCTTTATTCCCATCTATAATTGAGCCTTTGTAAGTGGCAGGAATGTGTGTAAAGGAGCTAAATCTGGTGGCTGACTTCAGGGAGGTTATATGAGCTCTGGGAGACTGGCTTTACCTTTCATTTATCTTTCCCAGCCAAAGGGATTCTGGGCTTTGCTATATGGAAACCTTCATACATTGAATGCTGCATTTTTACCTATAGCTCAACCATCTATCCAGTTGGAAAAAAAGGAGTAATTCTGTATCCATGTAAGGGAAAAATATGTTCTCTAGGGATACCATAATCAGTAAGTGGCTTATTTCTTAGGGGCAGAGGGGAGAGAAAAAATAGGGTTTTTTCCCCACCTTATCTATCAATCAAGGAAGTATTTAGGCAAAGAGATAAAAAAAGACAGACCCCAGCTTCAAAGATCTTACATTCTATTGGCTGAGTTAACCTGAAAACTAGTCAACATGCTGCATAGTTGAGTGACTATGGACAAGTCACTTCTTTAACCTTTCCTCGTCAGCAAGGGTTGTGATATGAGACTATGGGTTAGACAAGTGACAGCTAAGGTTCTGTATGGACTATTGTAAAAGCCTTCAGACTGGTCTTCTTGCATCTAGTCTATTTTCCTCTTCATTCTATCATTCACAGAGCTGCCGAATTAAAAATTCCTAAAACAGGGTTTGTTTTTTTTTCAGGAACTCGCTATTGCCTCTAGGGGAAGACAGACTTCTCAACCTGGCATTTAAAGTCATACACAATCTGTCTTGCCACTTCTCTTTCCAGACTTATTACTCCCTTTAATATAGTCTACATTCCAACCAAAATAACCTACTAGCTGTCCCCCCCCAAATTCAGCATGCAGTCTCCCATTTCTCTGCCTTTCCCTTAAGTTCAACTTAATGACCTAAGTGTCACTTCCTGTCAGAAGTCTTTCCAGAGTCCCCCAGTTTTAAAGTGCCCCTTTCATCCTGCAATTTCTCTGAATTTATTCCCTGACTCCTACTCCCAACCCAGGAGAAGGAAAGTTTCCTGAGGACAGGGTTGGTTTTGTCTTTATCTCAATGACCTCAAAACAGTGCCTACTTTGTACATAAAAAGATCTTGATAAATGTCAAATTGAATTTCAAATTCTATATTCTACCATCTTATGGAGACACTATCATTTTCCTAATATTGAATCTATACGGGCAGGGACTGCCTTGGAAAATTTTATGCAAGATATTACAATATGGTTATAAAAGCTATTAAAATAACTTTTAAAAATTAAATTACATGAATAAATTGTATAAGTAAAATTGAAAAATTCCAGTGTAAAGTTCACACTGAACTTAGATTTTTGGGATACCATGTCTCCCTTATCTTATCCTGACACACAGTATCTTTTTTTTCAGTTTTGTTTTGTTTTGTTTTTGCAAGGCAATGGGGTTGAGTGAGTTGCCCAAGGTCACATAGGTGTCTGAATCTGGATTTGAACTCAGGTCTATCTACCTCACCATTACTCTACCCTTGCAATTGCTTTTGAAAAGAGAGAATAAACATTTATATAATGCTTACAGTATGCCAGCACTGTGCTAATTGCCTAAATTAATTTAGCCTAATGTGTTAAATATTATCTTGTTCAATCCCCATGATCAATTTGATTAATCTATTTGATCCTACCTATGAAGTAGGTTCTGTTATCACCCCCATTTTAAAGCTGGAAAAAATGGAGAAAAACAGGGTAAGGGATTAGGGAGTGTCTGAGATAGGATTTGAACTCATCTCCATAATTTCATATCTAGAAGTCTAATTATCAGGTTATCTAGATGACTTCCAAATGAGATATAATTTGCCAAACCCTTATAAAACTTTGCAAATGTTGGCTATTATTATAATGTATTAAAGTTTGTGAAGTTTTTTTTCTCACCATTACCCTGTGAAGTAGGCAATATAAGTAGCATTATTTCTCATTTTATAGATAAGGAAATTTGGCCCAGAGAAACTGGCATTCCTAGGACTAAGCAGGTAACTAGTGTTGAAGTTGAGATTTGAACTCAGTTCTTATGACTCAAAAAGCCATGTTCAATGAGCTATATGACATTCTGCTTTCTTTCAAAAATCAGTCAAGTGGGACCTACATGGAAAATCAAACATTCTCTTTGAAAACAGCAAGTCAGGAACAACAAATGATGTGGAAAAAAATGAAGGCTTGCTGTACTTCCACCTCATTTATCAATAATGTTACTATCTCCTTTTAAAATGGTATTTCCATTTATATTACCTGGGTCTAGGGCTTCTCCATCAAAGACAGTGTTAATCTTGGTCATTTCCTAAGGAGACAGAGACACAATGTGAAATAAAGCTAGGCACTGACCCAAGAGAAAGGCTGTCATTACTTTGAGAAATTCAAACCTGGGTGAATTTGGCAGCCAAGCCACATGGTACCCTCGCCTGCTGAATGTTCAGCAACAGAGCTCAATCAGGAAAAAGCCACAGAGACTTCTGTGGGTCTGCCTGATGCTCAAGTGAGAACTAATCACGTCTGACAGACTAAGTGACTTAGAATAGGCAATCAGAGAGGGTCACCTCCTCTGGGCAAAGGGCCTAGGAGCTCCCTGTTGGGAGGTGGGCAGGATCAGAACTGAGGAGAGGTACCTATAGGCTCTATGAGGGAGGGAAAGCAGTTCTGAGACTTCTAATGCCAAGCAGGGATATGCTTAAAGGATCATTAGCCTCTTTGAGCTGGAAGGGACATTGAAAACATCTTGTTCAACTCACCCCCACCAGCATTTTTTTTAATGTACTGATGCCCAGAGATGTTAAGTGACTTCCCCAATATTGCACAACTATCGAATTTTCCTGACAAAGAATTCAATGGACCTACTATCCCATTTAATACCACTTAAACCAATAGCAACAATCGTCTCCAGGGGCCCTGGCCTGTGACGCGTGCCACCCTCCATGCATTCCAGATGGCCCCACAGCTGGCTAAGATTTAAAAAGGCCTAGGCAGAAGGAAGCTCTCTAGTCCGGCTTTTAGGATTTGGAGAAGATGAATTCAGATCAAGGGAGACAATAATCCTACTGTATTTTCACTGGTCAGACTATGCCTGGAATAATGCTTTCAGTTCTGGGCACTTTGACAAGCTGAGGCACATGCAGAGGATGGGTAACAAGGATGGTGAAAGGTTTCAAAATAACATTAGCAACTTGAGAGCTGGGATTGTCTTTTTTCCTTTTTTTTTCTTTTTTGTATCCCTATCCCTTAGTACAGTAGATACTTAAATGTTTATTGACTGATTGAATTGAGGAAAGGCACTGGAGAAGAGAAGACTTAGGGGAGACAGAAGAGCTGCCTTCCACTTTTTGAAGAGTTGCCTGGTAAATGAGGGAGTAAGCTTATTTTGTTCTGTTCTAACAGACAGAAGCAGGTCCAAGAAGTAGAAGGTAGTTAGAGAGACAGATTTTTGGCTCAATATAAAGGAGAGATTCCTTTTTTTTTTTAGTTTTTTTTTTTTTTGCAAGGCAATGGGGTTAAGTGGCTTGTCCAAGGCCACACAGCTAAGTAACTATTAAGTGTCTGAGGCTGGATTTGAACTCAGTTACTCCTGACTCCAGGGCTGGTGCTCTATCCACTGCACCATCTAGCCACCCCTAAAGGAGAGATTCTTAATAATTAGAGCTGACCAGAAATGGACTGCTTCATGAAGCAATGAGCTATCCATCACTGGAGTTATTCAAGCAGAGGCTGAAGACCCATGCTTTCGGGATATTAGAGGAGTCCTCCATGGTAGGGGGCTGTACTAGATGCTATTTCATTCCAAAGGTCAATAATAATAATAACAACTATTTCTTTGGCACTTTAAGGTTTTTGAAGTGCATTCTTTCTTTACAAACTTGTGAAGTGAATGGTTCAAGTATTATTGTTGACATTTTACAGCTGGGGAAACTGAAGCTCATACAGGTGAAGTGACTTGTTGGGAGGAGGCGGGGCGGGAATACCCAACTAGTAAGTAATAGTTTGGGTGGCAGCAGTGCAGTGTTGTTTGATCATTTCAGTCTGACTTCATGACCTTATTTGGGATTTTCTTGGCAACAGTGATGGAGTGGTTTTGCCATTTTCTTCTCCAGATCATTTTGCAGATGAGGAAGGTGAGAGAAACAGGGTTAAGTGACTTGCCCAGGATCACACAGTTAGCAAGTGTCTAGGCTAGATCTGAATTTGGAAGCTAAATCTTCCTGGTTCTAGGCCCAACACTTTATTCTAAAATAGAGGAGAAAGGGGGCAGCTAGGTGATGCAGTGGATAGAGCACCAGCACTGGAGTCAGGAGTACCTGAGTTCAAATCTGACCTCAGACACTTAATAGTTACCTAGCTGTGTGGCCTTGGGCAAGCCACTTAACCCCATTTGCCTTGCAAAAACCTAAAAATAAAATAAAATAGAGGAGAAAGAGAAGGAAGAGGGGAAGGGGGAAGAGGGGAAGGGGCGGGAAGAGGAAGAAGGATTTAAACCCAGGTCTCTTGATTCCATGGCCTTTACTCTGGATGCTTGTGTAAAAAGAGTCTGGTTGGTTCTATCTTCTAGGACTGGTCATATAAGAAAGAACCAAAGTGATGTTCCATTTGTCAGTTGGTCATGGGCAATGAAGCCTTGTTGATTAGACTTTGATAGACAATTATTAGCTAATGAGCATTCAACAGTCAGGAGGAAGCTTGGTATGGTAGACTGAATCCTTCAGGCATCTAGGGACTTACATTGCATTCCCAACACCTTCAGTTATGATCTTTGAAACCTTGGATACAACATTTAATGTCTCTGGACTTCAATTTCCTCATCTATAATATGAGGGGCTTGGACTTAATGATTTCTAAGGTCCCTTCTAGGTCTAAGCTGATGATCTTAACACAGATGCAGAATATTAGAGCTAGAAAGAGCTTTAGAGATCACCAGTTCTACTGGCTTACCATAAAGGGACTACAAGGCCAAACAGAGAAATGACTGGCCCAAGATCACTAAGGAAATGATTGATTTGAGACCTCCTGGAACTGGTCTTTATACTTTCCATAGACCTAGATAAAGAAGTCTAGCAGGAAACATGTCAGTCACTCTTTTTTAAAACCCATTCTCTCTCTGAAGATAATCTGGCACCCCACCGAAAAAGTCCTTGGACTACTAAAATGCCCTCTTTCAACATTCCCTGCTCCTGCATCTGTGTTTCCTTACAGGTAAAGTTATAGAATGCCATTTCTCCAACCCTGAGGTTGATCTTTTCCTCACACTCCTTCCAATAGAATAAGTTATAGAGGATAGAGCGTTGAGCTTAAACAGATCTGAGTTCAAAGCCTGCTTCAGATCCTAAGCAAGTCACTTAGCCTCTTTCAGCCTCAGTTTCCTCATCTGTAAAATGAGGATAATAACACCTACTTCACTAGGTAGTTGTGAGGATTGAATGAGATAATATGTGTGAAATACTTTGCAAACCTCAGCTCACTCTACAAATGCTATTGATCATCATCATTGTTATCAATACTACTAATAGTAACAATTATATATTTTTTCCTCTATTCCTTGAGGTCCCTAGTCAGTACCCCGCAGGGCCTCCGGCTTCAGCCAGGCTGATGTGGACAGCTGCCCCTTTGGCCCGGGGCAGTCCGAGGGGGCCCCCAGCGAGCTGTACGATTCGGCTGCCCTTTGCGGCGCAGAGAGGCAGCCAGGTGGGCAGCAGCTGGCTCGCCCCTCTGGCCAGTCTGAGCGCTTCGGCGTGCACACTGAGGCAGCTGCCACCCATCTGCCTCCCCAGCCTCTGCGCGGTCGGGCCCCGGCCCCGTTTCAGTTGTCTCCCCGCCTGTCTTTCTCAGAGGTGCTGTGACACAGTCAACCCAAGCGTGAAAGACGAGCGGGGACACGCCGGCCGGGCTGCCCCCGCGCCCACAAGCTCCGACTCGGAAGGGACCGGCCCGGCCCTGCCCGGCTCGGCCCGGCCCTGGGCCCGGAGCCCCTGGGTCGGAGCCTCTGTACGGCCTTCTGCTGCAAGCCCAGTGGTGAAGGAAGGAGAAGCTCTGGAAGCAGCACAGTCCGCTTGGGATGCTCCGACTGGGGCCGGGGAGGGAAGGATTGCCTTCCACGCGGCTGAATGCTGTCTTCTGACAGCGGATGCCACCCCTCACCCACCACCTGCCCTGGGCTCCAGCTCTGTTCTCTGGGGCTTTAAATGGGGCATTCGAATCCCTCCTCCAGTGACACCCTTCTGATTCCTCCCCACCCCCCCCACCCCCGGCTGCTCTTCTCCAGTGTCTATCCCTCCAGTTCCTTGGAGTGATCTCTGCACCACAAAGCTTTCAGCAGCCTTGCCAGCCTACCTGCCCACCTACTGAGAGGAACTCTAGATTGGCTTGTCTTTCCTGAAATATAGCATCTAGAACGGAACCCGATCCGGACAGGAACGAGCACTGGGGGTAACTGGCTCCATTGTGAATATTCTGCCTTGTCTTCACACTTGCTTTTTTTCCTACAGGCAACGAAGGTCCTGTCTCGTTTACTTGGAATTGGATCCCCAGAGCTTAGTTAAATACTGCCCTGTAGTAAGCACTTAACAAATGCTCACTCTACAATTTCCTTTCGACTTCTCCCTCCCTCCCTCCCTCCCTCCCTCCCTTCCATCCTTCCCTCCCTCCCTCCCTTCCATCCTTCCCTCCCTCCCGCCCTCCCTCCCTCCCTCCCTCCCTCCCTCCCTTCCTTCCTTCCTTCCTTCCTTCTTCCTTTCTTCTTTTTCCTTCCTTCCTTCTTCCTTCCCTCCTTGTCCTTCCTTCCTTCCTTCCTTCCCTCCCTATCCTTCCTTCCCTCCTTGTCCTTCCCTCCCTATCCTTCTTCCTTTCTTCCCTCCCTGTCTTTCCTTCCTTTTCCTTTCTTCTTTTTCCTTCCTTCCTTCTTCCTTCCCTCCTTGTCCTTCCTTCCTTCCTTCCCTCCCATCCTTTCGTCTTCTTTCCTTCCCTCCCTGTGCTTTCTCCCTTTCTTCTCTCCTTGTCCTTCCTTCCTTCTTTCCCTCCCTCCCTTCCTTCCTTCTTTCCTTCTTCCTTCCCTCCCTATCCTTCCTTCTTTCCTTCTTCCTTCCTTCTCTCCCTGTCCTTTCTTCCTTTCTTCCCTCTCTGTCCTTACTTCCTTCTTTCCCTCCCTCCCTCCCTCCCTTCCTTCCTTCCTTCCTTCCTTCCTTCCTTCCTCCCTTCCTTCCTTCCTTCCTTCCTTCCTTCTTTCTCCTACCCTTCCTCCATTTCTTTGACTTTCTCTCCCTCCCACCTTACCTTTTAAACTTTTCAAAGGCCCTTTCATTAGATTCTTACAACATCCCTCTAAGGAAGGTGAGACATTATTACCCTCATTTTACAGACATGCAAATGGAGAAGAGAGTGACTTGTCCAAAGACACACTCTTTGTTTGTATGCAGAGCTAAACTTGGAATCCAAGTTTCTTGATTCAAAAACCAACCCCCTATCCCCACTTCTTTTGACCTCTGTCCATTTTATAGATGAGAAAACAAACTCTGAGAGACTAAGTTCATGTTCAGAGCTGGGACTGGAATTTAGATCTCCTAACGTCTAGCCCCATACACTTCCTTTATTGTCTTTCTATGTTCTGAGAGAGCAGAGAAATAGAGTCTTTGGAAGTGCTGAAGTGGAGTTCTGATCTTTAAGCATTACTCCCCATCCCACTTACTCTCCTGGAGGGCTGATGGAGATAATAAACACCACTATTCAATATTTATGAAATCCAGTTCTTCTGCAAATATATCACAAGACATGTTCAGTGGAGGGAACCAATTCTATCAAGAGCTCGTCACACAGCAATCTGTTCCAGTGGCCAAGTACAAGCATCTTACTGAATAACAAACACCCCCAGAGGATAATATGGGAAGGCTGGTTTGGGGAGAAAACAACAGCATCCTCAAATGGGATTCGTTAGCTCACTTATCGGACTTACCAGCACAACTTCTCTCTTTGCCTTCTTGGTTTCTGCAGGAAAGAAGACAGGGGAAAGTCAAGTTGCCTGTACCTGCCTCCCTTTAAAATCCCACCTCCCAGAGTAGGGTTCTCTTAAGTAGTCTTCCAGCTCAGTGTTGCAAACATAGAAAAGAATTTATCAGCTCATGAAAATGTTTTAGCAGCCTGCCATCTTTCCTGGAAATGAAATCCATATTTTCCCCTTATTCTACCTGGTTTACTGGCCATATCAGTTGGGGGTCAAGTGGGTGTTTGGGTTATTTACAAGGTTTTTTAATGAGTCAAAACTAAGAGGGATGAATCAGGTTCGTGATTTCCCCAATCATTCTAGGATCTTGGTATAGTGGATAAAAGGATAGACTTGGAATCAGAAAGACCTGAGTTTGAATCCTGCATCAAACACCTGCTTACTGTGTGACTCTGGGCAAGTCAGTTCTCTGGACCTCAGTTTACTTATCTGCAAAATGGCAAGATTAAACTTGATGACTTAATGCCCTTAAATCTATGACGTTTTCATCACCACCCACTTCTGATCTCCACCTCATAAACTGAAGGAGTCTGAAATCTTAAACCATAAAAAATCATAGATTTAGCAGTCAAATGGATCTTAGAGTTTATGGAGTCCCATCTTTTCATTTTATAAATTAGGAAAGGGAAACAGAGAAAGGGCTTTGCTCAAGGTCACAGAGATAGTCAAATGTGGGTTTTTTGATTCCCAATCTCGCGCTCTCTCTCTCTCTCTCTCTCTCCATGCTATATCCTTTGCCCTTTACTTGCTTTTATGTGTCTATTTAGCAGACATAATCCTCTATGTATTGGAATTCCGTAGAAGTGTATAAAGTAAGGAAGAGAAGAATGATGAGCCAGAAACATAGAGGGCTCCAATGGGGAAATTGAAAAATTGAATAAAGAATACTGTTTTAATTTGCCTTCTTATTTACTTCTTATCTAGGAATAGATCTTAAGAAGTCATTTCCCCTCAAAATTATTTTTTTTATTTTGAGTTACATAAGGAGAGTAGGAGCAATCCTCCTTCAAACTCAGCCCCAAGTACACTGTCTTTGTATAACTCATCAAAAAGGGTTGGGAAAGGAAGAAGCATTAGTTTTCAAGTGCCCAGGAGGCAAGTAACTCTGTTACTTTGTGAACTCTGGTATTCTGAGAAAACTACCTAACCTTTCTGGGCCTGAGTTAAAAATGAGGGGGTTGAACTATATACCTTTCAGTTACCTTCTAACTCTCAATTTAGGACACTGGATTTTTCTTTAAGGGACATCTTGTCCAGTATATTTTAGTACTGAATGCTCAATTAGTAAAGGGAACATAAAAGGCTCCATAAAGATAATATTGGCGGGTTTGATTGATTAAGAATCTCCTTCAAGACTAGAAAATTCTGTTTCATTCTCTATTGACACTCTTCCTCCCACCATTATTCAACAGCTCAGGGCAATCATAAGTTGGGACCATATTGAATATAACCTATCAAAACTGTTAGCTATAAAGTCAAAATAGTGTCCCTATTTAAGTCATCTGATTCAAAGATGGAAGTAATCTTCAAGGTCATCTAATCCAACCCCCTTATTTTGTGGTTGAGTAAACCAAGACCCATTGAGAGGAAGTTACTTGCCCAAGATCACACAGGTAATAAGTAGCAGGGCTAGGATTTGCATCCAGGTCCTTTAATTCTTTCCATTATACCCTGACAGTTACCTTTATTTGATCATAGTTTTACTCAGATGAATTTTTCTTCCTTCAAAAAGCTAGTTCACATTTCCAGTTATAAAAGGAGGGTAGGAGCTTTTCTCTTTCAAGTTCTGCCCCAAGTACAGTGTTCAGTTAAGACATACTTCTAATTCATTCCTCCAGCTTTCATTATCCTGCAAAGGATTGCCATCTAGGTGCTCAAATGAAATTCAGCAGGTGCCCTAAGCCTAACAGACACATCCAGCTGAAGGAGTACTGGCTGCTTAGCAACACTGGCTCATCTTTGTTTTGCACAAATGGTCCCCTAGGTCTGGAATGCACTCCTGCCTTCCCTCTGCCTGGAAAGTAGAAATCCCTCCAATCCTTCAAAGCCCATCTCAGGTGCTACATCCTCTGGACACCTTACCTGCTCTGGTTTTTAGCATTTTCTCATTCTTGAAATTGATACATATTTTGTATTTAGCTTACTTGCATGTATGCTCTGTCTTCTGGTAAAATGTAAACTTTTAAAAGGTGGAGATGCTTTAATTTTTATTTCCTTGGCACCTAACATAATGCCTTGTCCACAAAAATAATAAAATCTTTGTTGAATGCTGACGGTTATTAGTGATAATGATGATGATGATGATGATGATGATGATGATGATGATGTTTATCCTTCGTTCTCAAAGAAGATCATGACATCAGGGAGGTGATGCCATTACATGCACATGAATTAAATTTGAATGAGGCAGTGCTGTGCTAAGTTACCAACCTCACTTTCTCCTTCAGAGCCATCTGGTTCCAGTGACCAAATAGGAAACAGGATGACTGGAGACAGCCCTGGATGCAAGGCAATCAGGGTGAAGAGACTTGTCCAAGGTCATGCAGCTAGTGAGTGTCTGAGATTGGATTTGAACTCAGATCCTTCTGACTCCAGCATCAAAATTTTGCCATCTACCTTCCCACTATTAGTGATGAATAATAACAGCTAATATTTACATAGTACCTACTGTGTGCTAAGAACTTTAGAGGTATTATCTCATTTGATATTCACAACCTTGGGAGGTAGCTACTATTGTTATTCCCATTTTATAGATGAAGAAACTATGGTAAATAGAGGTTAAGTGACTTGCCCAGGGTCATATAGTTAATGAGTGTCTGAGGCTGCATTTGAACTCAGGTTTTTCTGATTTCAGATCTAGCACTTCACTGTACCACCATCACCTTATCATCATCTCATCCTCATCTTCTTTTTCTTCATTTTTTCTCCTTGTTTTGTTTCTCCTCCTCCTCCTCTTCTCCTTTCTATATGCTGTAAGGTTTAATAAGCATTACTCTCTCATGCTACTCTTGCTTTCCTCTAGATTCTGATTATGCAATTCAATTCATTTCAATTCAGTGCAGTCAGTATTTGTTGAGCATCTCCTCAATGTCAGACCCCATGAGAATATATATTGCCCTTTTATCCTCCGCTGAGCAGAATTCCTTACATGTACACCCACCAAGTCCCAGAAGCCAGTAGAATAGACAGCATACATACCTCTTTTTTTCACCCTATGACAAAATAAAAGATTGACATTAATTACCAGGAGACTATTGCACATCACTACACACATAAGCAGACGGGTTTCTTTGAGGAACTTCCTTCAGAAATATAATATTTCTTCCTCTGGCATTCTCATTTGATAAATACTGCCTGTCTTACCACATTACAACTCATTTTCAGACATATCAAGCATAGTTCAGAATTTCTTACAGGTTTTCTTTTATTAAATAAAACCATATTAGGAATGATTAGCCTTGGGAGTACATTTTAAAATGATCAGATTCATTTGCACATTTAACTTGAGATCAGGAAAAAGCAGGCAGATCCTGGTCTCTTGATAGGTCCTCCCTGCCCCTTCTCTGAAACATTTACTGAAGTTAAGCCCCACCATGAATCACTGTCATGATTGTCAGCATAATAGCCACTCCCCTCCATTCTATCATGAAGCTTATGCCACTAGTGGAAGTAATTTCCCCATTATTCTATGGTAATAGAAGAGACAACTCATGCCAAATCCTCATGCCTTTCATGGTCTAGACATTCATCCATTGATTTTAAGCCATTTGAAAAGTACTAGAGAATCTTCAGAATAACTTGTGGTTATTATCCCATTCTTTTGTCCAAACTTATGATTTCAATATTATGAGGGGTCTCCAATGTAAAAACTCCTTCCACAGGCGCAATTCATAAATTGCTCATCTACAATTTATAGATTTACAGAGTTGTCTGATGCATTGAGGAGGTTCACCTAAGATCATGCAGTTTCTAGTTTCTGATTCAGAATCAGAACAATTTTCACTAATTATAGCACAGCTTTCATTCCCTCTACTATACTATGAACATACCTCATTGTCATTTCCCCTATGAAAAAAATAGAACCAAAGACACATAAAATACCTCCAAAGTTCATGTTGAATGGAACTAAGATGAAAAACTCAAGAGCTCTATATACACTAGACATCAGCACCCAAAGCTGCCATGCTGCCTTATTTTAGAATTCAGCACATGGGGGTAAGGACTCTCAGAAGAGGACTCTTTTTTCATATCTTAAGGATCTATGGTTTTAATGATGTAGTAATATACTCCACCAACACAGATCATCAACTTCTCTACATAACAGTAAAGAGTCTTCATGAATTGCTATGTACCAAAAAAAAAAAAAAAAAATTCACCTGGTATCTGACTCTTTCCAAACTTAATTAAGCTAGCCTTCAGATGGTAGATATATAGTTCATCATTAGACCAATCCTTAAAACATTCCTGGCTTGGTAGGATCTTCCCGAGCCTAAACTTTGCAGACATAGCCTTCGGGAGCACAGGATGAATCAATCAATCAAGCATATCCCATAGCTATTAAGTACTAGTTACTATGCTAGGGGCTAGGGTTACAAAGACAAAAATAAAACTATACTTGCCTTCAGGGAATTTCTATTCCTCTACAGTGTAAGCTGGTGATGGAGGAAAGACCAGTATGCTATACCAAGGCAATAGAGTGGAACCTTAATGGAGGCAGCACCTTAGTAAAACTTGATGCCTTTTCTAATTCCATCTCTTTTTTGGCCCCATCTTTAAAAAATTAAAATAAGATTTTTTGGGGGGGATGGGGCTGGAGCTGTAATTTAGTCTCATTATTTGGATCTAAAAATCAGGAAACTCCCTTTACCATTGTAGATCAGCACCTGGTTTGCAAGAGTCTTAATGAATTATCTGGCCCACTAAAAGGTTCAGAGACTTATGGGGGGGGTCACATCATGTGAGTCAGATGTGGAATATGAACCTAGCTATCCACTGCATCACAACCCCTTTCTAGTCCCTTTCTAAACAGGAAATAAATAAGTAATTATGCTTTTCTATTACCACTCAAAATGGTACTCCTCAGTAATCAGAGACAATGGTAGGAACACAAAAGATTGCAAGGCCTAATTCCAGAGTTCGTGCCATATCAGTACAGGTCATTTTACCAGGGAAAGAGATAGAATGGTTTCTCAATGCAAAATAATTACTAGGTATTTTTGAACCTGTGAAAAGCATCAATTTCTTCTCCTTCTTCCTGCCCTTCCCTTCTCTCTAGGGGCTCCACGCTATACAGGAAACATTCATCCTTTTCATATAGTTGGTATATCCAGAATTAGTTTCCCTAGGTTGTAGAAAGGAACAGGTTAACCAAGTGACTTACAGAGATTCTTTATCTTTCTTGGGCTTGAAGGAACAGTGTCTTCGGATGAATTTCACCAGTAGGAAGAATTGGTATCCCAGGAGACCCAAGAGTAGCATGGATCCCACAGTAATAAAGAATGGTACATACCAAGCCGATGAAGAATAAACATTTTCCCTTTGGATCAGGTATGTGACTCTGGGCTTGAAAAGAAAGAGAGAGGGGGAGGGTGGTGGTGGTGGTGATATTTTATACATTCATAGTCTTAATATAAATTAGAGCTTACATTTTCTACTCATGATGTTTCATTTTTATTTCTACTCATAAATTTTCTTTTAAAAATTGGAAAATGGTATGCCTGGAATTCTTTCTTTTTCTACTCATCTTTATCTCATCAAGTGCTCTGGTGTAAAAATATACATATTCCCAATTATGAATTACTAGTTCAAAGTCCAGAAAAATTTAAGAATATATCAGGGTAGCAATCCTTACTTTAAAGTCTATCCCATTCTGGCTTCTTAAGGAGAGACACATATGCACATACACACATGGGTATGTATATAGGTGTGACATAGACTATGTACATGAAAATATACACATGCATGTATACACATACATTTATATCCAATGCAATCAGTGTGAACCTGTATACATATCTACGCGTGAGTATGTATATAGCTATATCTATCTTTCTATCTATATATGTAAATATGTGCACACATATGATTATATTAGTTGGGGAAATTTCTGATGAGAAAATTTCCTCAACCAATGCTAATGTATGACTTTTCTGCAACTTAACATGGAGAGCTTATGTGTATCAGAGCAGGATTTGAATATAAGTTTTCCAGAGTACAAAGTCCATTCACTATAACACACACCTCCCCAAAGAGCCAAGCCCCCAAATCCTATTGGCTCTTGCCAACACATGCATACTCCAGAGTCTGACTTGGTGATAAAGATTTCATTGAAAAAGCACAATGCCACTCAAGTCTTAATCTTCTTAAAAGGAGTTACTCTTAGAAATGTTCCTTCCCTAACACACCTCCTAACCACTGAGGTCTTGTCAAATCTTTAGGTCTAACAAAACAGCTGACAAAAGAATGTGACTGGAGATTTCCAGATGCCAAGGCCCTCACCCTGGAGGTGGTGGTGATGACTGTGGTTGGTTGAGGGATGACTTGGATATTCAGTGTCACTGTTCCTGTTTGAATGAAAGCCTTGTTTTCCCTGCTAGACAGCAAGTTGTCATCCGTTATGTAGATGAGCAGCTCATAGTTCCAGGCTTTATCAAAACCACTGGAATAATCAAAAGGGGTTGCAAGCAGGAGGCTTGTGATATTTGATCCAGCATTGGGGGAGATTGTAAAATGATTGTTCTTGTTCCCTAAATAGGTTTTTAGAACAAGATCATGGAAGTGGGAGGTAAAGAGAAGGGAGAGAGAAAAAAGGAGATAATCAGGCAAATAGTAATATATTTGAAAAGTCTTCTGAAGTCATCTAGTTCAATTTATACCTGAGTAAAAGTCATATAGTTTATCAATCACTCAATCAACAAATATTTATTAAATACCGACTATAGAAATACAAAGATAAAAAGGAAACCATCACTAGTTTCAAAAGGTTTACAGTTAATATTGATAGACCACACGTGCATATTTGTGTACATATACATACAGAATAAATATGAAATAGATACAGATAAGGGAAGGTGGACAGTAGTAGTTGGAGGGATCAGGAAGGATTTCATTTAGAAGTTACTGATTGAATTTTGAAGGAAATAAGATATTCTATGAGCAAGATGAATTGAGAGAGCATTCCTGGCATGAGAGAAGGACAATGGAAAGGCATAGAAGGGGAACACAGAGTGGGATGTGTAAGGAACAGCAGGAACATTAGTTTGACTAGTCCAGGGATGTTGGAAGAAGAATAATGTGGTAAGTTGGGTCAGGCTGGGAAAAACTTTAAAAACCAGATGAGTTTATGTCTGATCTTAGAAGTAATAGAGGTAGTATTGGTATTTATTAAGTAAAAGAGTAATATGGGCAGACCTGCACTTAAGGAAAATCACTTTGGCAACTGGGGAAAGGATAGATTGGACTGGGGAGAGACTTGAGAAAATAAGACCAATTAGAAGGCTTTTGCAATAGCCTTGACAAGTGATCATCCCATTGCCTCCTGAAGACTGGTGGTGAAAGGAAATTTATTACCTCACAAAGCACTCCTTTCCACACTAGGAAAGTTCTAGACCAACTTCTGCCCTATTCCACCCTTCCAAAAAAATCTCAGTCCATTTTTGGTGAAAAATGTGTCCACTTGTAATATCCTGGGAATCAAAATGTGTCTTGATTTAGTTTAGAAAGAGTAACAAACTTTCAGGATATTCAATTTTGTTGAAGATTAAAATATGAAGACAAAAGTAAATGTGTTATATAGATTGCATCATTGTGGTTAGATATAAGCCAAATTACCTCTGTGAAAGCTATTCAGTGATTTTTAGCCTTATCATTAGAAGAATTTACTTAAGGAGGATAAAAATACAGGCATCAAGAGAGTTCCAATACTTTGAATGGGGAAACACAACATATGCAGGATAGATCCCAAAGGACTGGAGTGTGTTTGCTGCAGCATAGAGATGAACAGGATAAATGAAAAGTCTCTGAGTAGAATCCAGAATCTCAGGGCAGAGTCATTGTATGTCCTTCATTCTTGAAGAGTACCATGACAATCAGGAAAGTGATGCCATGACATGCAAGTGAATTGGATTTAAGTGAGAGAGGGTTGTACAAAGTCACTAGTCCCACTTTCTCCTCTGGAACCACCCAGGTTCAGTGGTCAAATAGACATCAGGATGGTTGGAGATGGCCCTGGATGCAGAGTTCCAGGGCAGAGTTAAGGACCCAATGGGAAGGGGATGAAGAAGAGATTCACTTATGATATATTTGGTAGCTCTCCCCAGGGAAATTCCTATGACTCTACAGATGAACTGCAATCCCCTAAGGAAGTTGTGTTCACATTACTGTGACCCTGAGTACCCAAACAGCTCCTGGTTAAGATCAAGAGGTAAAGGGCCTTGAGGCTCTGTGGAATGCAGTCTCTGCTTTCATACAGGGCAGTTATATCTGAGCAGTTGTTCACTTGCTTCATTCCTGTCTAATTCTTAGATACTGGAGTGGTTTGCCATTTCCTTCTCCAGATCATTTTATAGAGGAGGGAACTAAGTCCAACAAGGTTAAATGACTTGCCCAGGATCAGATAGCTATTAAATGTCTGAGGCTAGATTCGAACTCACAAAGAAGAATCTTCCTGACTCCAGATCCAGCGCTCTATTCACCCTGTCATCTAACTGCCCCTCCAAGGCTAAAGTCCACCATTAGTCAATGAGGAGAGATTTCAGATACCTCTGGAAAGGGAGGCTTTACAAGATACTGTTGGAACATTCCTCATGCTCTTAAGCACTCCTGGCATCTTCTTATCTGCTTCCCATTCCCACCCCAGTTTATGTCATCTTCTTCATTTCCTCACTGAATCCTGGACTCAGCTCCTAAGACTTTGGGCTAAAAAGTGCTAGGCTGAGAGTCAAGAAAACCTGAGTTCAAGTCCAGTCTCAGAAACTTAGTAGCTATGTGATCCAGGACAAATCACTTAAAAAAAAAAAAACCAACAACCAAAAAAACAACACCTTGTTTGCTTTAGTTTCCTTATCTGTAAAATGAGAAGAAGAAGAATGGGAAGAAGAATGAGAAGAAGAAGAAGAAGAAGAAGAAGAGGAAGGAGGAGGGGTGGCTAGGTGGCATAGTGGATAAAGCACCGGCCCTGGAGTCAGGAGTTCCTGGGTTCAAATCTGGTCTCAGACACTTAATAATTACCTAGCTGTGTGGCCTTGGGCAATCCACTTAACCCCATTTGTCTTGCAAAAACCTAAAAAAAAACAAGAGGAAGAAGAAGAACAAAAAGGAGGAGGAAAGAAGAAAAGGAAGAGGAAGAAAAGGAAGAGAAAGAAGAAGGCTTTTTCATCTTACCTAGAACTAGTCTCCATATCACAACCTGGCTACTTTTAAACATGTTGAACTATCTTCCCATCATTCTATCTCCCTTTAATATGTTGTGTTTCTCTGTTGGAAAGTCAGTTCCTCGAGGGCAGGGGCTCTCTTGCTTGCTTGTTGTATATGTACTCTCAACACTCAGCAGAGTCCCTGACTTTTTCAATGATTTTTCATTCGTTTCAGTCATTCATGTCTGAGTAAGACCTATGAGGTTTGATCATATTGTCGGCGTCCATTATACTAAACTTATTTCTCCAGTGACTCCAGACTTGTTATTGAGTGAAAACTAGTAAATGGAGCAGAGGATGATGCAATTTTCTCTCTCTTCACAGCAGGACTCTCCAAAAGGCCTTTGGGGTCTTGCTGAGAATGGATTATTTTCATCTTATAAGACTTCCAATCTGGAGGCAGTTTTTACCTCTGGGTTTTGTGAGGCACATGCTTGGTGAGAGCCCCCACTGCTTTGGGATCCTGCCACTGCAGAGTTCGGCAGGAGGCGAAGAATAGATTTTCTTCTTTTATTTGGAAATGTTTTATTTGTTTGGGCATAAATCTCTGGCCTTTAACATTTCATCAGTGAGGTTATTTTTGTTCTAATTTCCATTGAGAGGTATTCTCCCCTCCCCCCCCCTTTTTCCATGGTACTGCATTTTTAAGGAAAGAAAATGAATGGGGCATAGGAGAATCCCAGAGAGTAAATTTCTCAAAATGCATTTAATCCATTATTACCCTGACAGATGACTCTGATTCCCAGCAATCCATTATAAGACCTCACTAAAGGAGGTATTCAGGGAGTTGGTCTAAAATGAAATCACAATGAAACTAATATGGGTTCCTGAATCTTGGGAGTAGTCTATGCATTGGGTCAAGGGATCATCACCAATGACATTGATGTCCCACCTACTTATTCCCTACATTAAACAAATAGTGACCTAGGGGTTAGTGGAAGAAAAAGGGGAATAAGAGGGAGCAGAAATAAGGTCAAGGCATCAGGTAAATTTAATTTTCCCCTTCTAAACCCTGCTGAGTTTACTTAGTATCTCATTTTCACAACACATAGTCTAGACCAGTCCATAAGCACAGTCACTCATTCATTTTCTATTTTGTGAGTGTCCAAAGGCATTTTTTTATGTCCAAAGGCACTGTGCAGTGCACATCTTCAAAAATGGCTTTCTAGGACTTCAAACTATAATTGCTTTGGGGAGCATAGTTTTCAGACCATAAGAAATCATATATTAGATATATACTAATGTATATATACATATTAATAAAAATATATGGAGTATATACATATATATGCTCATTTGTATACAACTAAGTGTATATGTAAATATATGAATTTATTATACAAGGGAAGGAGAAGGAACATATTTATAGAGCTCTTAATATGTGCTCAACATTGTGTTAAGTGTTTTTACTGTTAATCCTTCAAGGTAGATGCTATTATTATGCCTATTTTATAGCTGAGAAAAGTGAACCAAACTGAGGTTATGTGACTTGCCCATAGTATCACAGCTAGCAAATATTTGAGATCAGATTTGAATTCAGGTCTTTCTAATTCTAGGCTAGCACTCTATCTACTGTGCCACCAATTTTTTTCTCTTCCCTCTTCTTCTCCTTCTCCTCCTCCTCCTCCTCCTCCTCCTTCTTCTTTCTTCTTCTTCAACTCTTCATGACACCATTTGGGTTTGTTTTTTGGCAAAGATACTGGAATGGTTTGCTATTTCCTTAGCCAGCTCATTTTACAGATGAGAAACTGAGGCAAACAGGGCATAAGCTTATTTGTATAAAACCATATATTAATTATATTCTAATTCAGTTAAGATTTGCAGATGGCACAAAAGTAGAAAGAATAGTTAACTCACTAGATACCAGCAACAAATTTCAAAATATTTGGAGATCATGCAGGATAGGAAAATATGAAATTTAATAGGGATAAATGTAAGGTATTATATTTTGGGTCAAAAAAAATGATGAAAGTACACAATCAGAGAATCATGACAAGTCAGCAATTCATCTGAAATGGATCTGGGGATTTCAGTAGGATACATGATTAATCAACATGGCATCTAAATTAATGTGATGCTTGTCTACACTGAGAAAGACTTGGTATCCAGGAGCAGGAAGATGACACTACTACTTTATGCTGTCCTTGTCAGACTATTATGCTTGATTATAAATAGGATATATAGGAAGATATATAGAGGAGCCAACTAAAATGGGGAAGGACTTTGATTTTTGCCATTTAAAGCCTATATGATGAAAATGAATAAGTCTAGCCAGGAGAAGACAAATGCCTAATGAGGGTATATAGCTGTCTTGTAATATTTTAAGAACTATCATATAGAAAAAGGATCCAATTTGCTCTTTTCAATCCCAGAGAACAGAATTAAGAACATAAAGTATATAAGTTACAGAGATACAAACATAGTCTTAATGCAGGGAAACACTTCCTATCCATTAGATCAGTTCCAAAATGAAATGGGAAACTTCTGAAGAAAGTGTATTCCTGAAGGAGAGGGTTTCAAGCAGACAAAGACTACTGTTGTGTACATTGTGGAGTCAATACTTATTTGGGTGGAATTAGATGACCTATGAGATCCTGAACGAGATTCTATGATTCTGAGTCAAGCAGTATACCTTGACCAATGAAGTAGCGGAAAGATCTGGGACTGGAATCTTTGTCAATACACATTAGTTTGAAATTCTGAATGTTTGTGCCAATTCTTAGATCCACAGGAATTGTCAGGAAATAGAAATTTGGTTCACATATTGGTTTTTCATCATTTTTATCAATAATGTCCACAGTCACCTAGAGAAGGGACAAGATCATCAGTTAGATGAAGATTTCTAGTCTCCTCCACAGAACTGCTTTTCTCTGACATCATAATTAGACTTTTTTAATATAAATATATGAAACAGCAAGGTAGTACACTGAACTCAAATTCTACCTCAGACACTCACTAGCTGTCTTATCTTGGACAAGCTATTTAATGTCTGTCATCCTGAGTCTTTTCATCTATAAAATGGACATAATAATAAGATATACTTTACAAGATTGTTGTGAAAATAAAATGATGCTACTAGCAAAAAAATACTACTTTGCAAACCTCATAATGCTATTTAAAAATTCTAGATATAAAAAATGATGCCAGATTGTTTTCCCAGGAATGATTGCAAATTGCCCATATCACTTTTTTTCCCCTAGGGCTGGACGTAACCAATGAGAAGCCTGAGTTAGGGACATAATCTATGTTCATAGCAGATTGGACACAACTGGTCCACTATGATTTCATTACTTTGAAATTCTAACCAACCAAGCTAGGCATCCTCTGAGAGTGACCATAGTCTGATTTCTTTCATTGTTTTCTTCTAAGGCTGGTAAATTGAAATATTACCTGGCTGGTCATTCAGTTCAATTTCCACATTGACCCACTAGTACCTATATCCATTTTTGAAACATGGGAAAATTTAGTCAAACTTTGGAACATAGACATTTCAATTCATTTCTGAATTTAGGATTGAAAAAAATTTTTAGCTTACTCAGGAATCAGGAATCTATTGTTTTTTGGAGAACTCTACACAATTCCCATTTAGTCTCTGATTTAATACTATCTTCTGCTAAGGCACCAATTCTGAGCCCTTTGTTTCATGGGAAAACCTTGAAATTCATTGATTCAAAACAGGTTGTTTTTGGGACTGAACTTTGTTGCTTTAATTATCATTTTAATATCTGCTTAGTAGTAGAGAGGTTAGGATGGAGAATTTCATATTGTTCAAAATCCCAAGAAAATTAGGAAGAAAACTGAAAAAAGGAATTCAGTTTCTTGACTTCTTACCAAATGTTCTCTCCACTTGACCAGACTCGTCATTAGTTCAGTTTATGTTTCTTTAACACTTTTCTGAGTTTGCTGATAGAATAGGTAGAGAAATGGTTCCCTTTAAGTGGTCATCCCATTATGGTCACCTAATTACTGATCCAGTGGCTGCCCTTTTTTCCAGACATGCCTCCAAATAGGATATAGCCTGCTGAATATCTAAATAATAATGGTGAGAGTTGTAAAACTGTGCATTGCTGATGGCAGAACTGGAGTTATCAAAGAACAAAAAGGGTCTTGTCCCAGGGTTCACACTCCATTCTGCACCTGCTGTCCTTCTGATTTCAGCTCCATAGAACAAGATATCCCTCCCAGGATATGAGCATCATTTTAAACTATCTACCATGCTGCTAACTCAATCCTTGATTAACACCATCTCCCTCAGCCTCATCTCCCTCTGACTGGAGGATTGAATACTAAACTCCTCCCAATGCCTTCCTTTATAAAGGTGAGAAACTGAACTCTCAGCTAATTACCCCACTTTGCTCCTGCTACCCGTCTGCTTTCACTTCCTTCTTCACCAGCTACCCAATGGTGCCTTCCATCCTCACCCCATCCCCCACTGCTTTTCTGCTTCCTTTTGTATGTTGTCTTCCCCCTTAGATTATAAACTCCTTGAGAGCAAGAACTGTCTTTGTTTTTTATTAATTGTATCCCAAGACATAGCATTATGATGATGATAATACCCTAGTACGAACTTAATAAATGTTGACTGGATTGGATTGAATTGAATTGACAAGGGTTAGAGAGAGAGAGAGAGAAGGGTTGCACTGCATCCCTGAAAGGATATCCTCCTTTCTCAGGTTTTTCACCAATTCCTAGTTCACCTGTTTTCTGCTGTTCCCTTTGCCCATGTGGTATGGCCACCATCCCAGAGTGCTATCACCTGAGCTGCAAAGCAACACAGATACATCTCCCCACTCTCAACCCTCTAAATTCCTCTCCTTGAGATATCTCTTTTCTGGGTCCAATCCCCCCCCCCAAAGTGGGAAAGAGCAGTCTGTCTCCTCTTGCAACAATTATATCCATAATACTTTCCCACTTGATTCATTCAGCTGTTTTTTCCCCTAGGTAAAAAAATGTCTAGTGACTGCATCATAGGTGGGTGACTACACCTGTCACTTGGTTTCACAGCACTTTGGAAATGCAGCCAGACTTGCTATGCATGGGAATGTAGAATTTATTCATGTATAAAAGCAGTAGCTTGGGAAATAGGCAATTGGCCCACTGATCCTAGCTCTTATTTGGACTCAAGATGTGTCCTTGGGCATACAGACTTTAATTTTTTCTATTTCTATCATGTGACTTGGGATGCTTGCTTCTGGCTATTCTCATTCTCTGGAAACATTGCAATGTTATGGGAAATGTATTGATTCCTCAGAACTTTAGCCAATCCAAGAGCTACATGTTATATTTAGTCATTAGCCTGACTTCTTGCTGAGCTCAGAGATTCTGCCCCTACCTTATTTCAGTTCATGATCTTTGAAAAGCTTAAGGAAAACTCAACAGGTAGGGGCCATTACTCACAGTAACTGTGCTGCTCTCCTCTCTGTTAGCAGCCTGGATCGTAAGGATGTGCTGAGGATCTGATTCAAAGTCAGCCTTGGTCACGAGCTGGATCACTCCTGTTTTAGAGTTAATCCAAAATAGACTCATGTACTGGACGGTGGCGCCTCCAGTGAGTATAGAATATGAGATGTCACTTTGTGGGTAGTCTTCATCTCTTGCATGAACTTGCCCAATGCGTGATTGAACTGAAAGTAATAAAGCATTTCAGATGAGCACTTCTTTTTTTTTTTTCGGAAGGGAGGGCAGAGGGAAGGAACATTTGTTGGAAAAGGAGTGTCTTCAACCATAATTGGGAAATACTATTATAACAGTGACTAGAAGGATAGAATTGGTACATTGTTCAGATATTGCCATATCTGACTCTTCATGACCCTGTGGACTATACTATCCAGAAGGGTTTCTTAGTAAAGATACTGGAGGGGTTTTGTCATTTCCTTCCCCAGTGGATTAAGGCAAACAGAAGCTAAGCAACTTGCCCAGGCGCAGTGTCTGAGTCTGGATTTAAAACCAGGTCCTCCTGTCACCAGGTCCACAGTTCTACTTGACTTTATATCCTGACTTTGGAAAGTGCCAGCGTTGCTCCTCAACTTTCCCATTGGCAAAATGAATATGATTCTATAATCTCGACTTGTCACAAGGCTCAAATGATACAATATATCTAAATTACTTTGCAAACTTGGCACAACATAAAAATGGTTAAAATGGTCATCCTTTTAAGATCCATTGATATGGGGCAGTTAGGTAGCACATGGATAGAGCACCAGCCCTGGAGTCAGAAGGACCTGAGTTCAAATTTGGTCTCAGACACTTAATAATTACCTAGTTTTGGGACCTTAAGCAAGTCACTTCACCTCATTGCCTTGCAAAAAAAAAAAAAATGGTGTACTAGAGTACTAATTCTTTTCTCTACCATTTATTGACCTCAAAGGAATTTCTGCCAGTTTCTTCAGTGACTTTTGCTCTTCACTTATACTTTTTCTCTTCACCTCACTTTGTATTTATGGTGTATAGTTTACTGGTTTCAAGTTTACCTTGAATGATTTTTTTTTTTAAGGAATGGCAAAAAAAAGTTTTGGCCCAGAGGAGGAATGAAACCTCTGGAACTTGAATTCCAGTCTTTTGATTCTGCTTGATATTCTATCTACTACACTATAAAATACAAACTTCACTACATCACAATGTAACCTCAATCCTTCCCAGGCCTGGGGCAATTCCCTTAAGGACTAGTTTGAGATACTCTATCACAGAAGGGAGAATTTGGTTTCTGATTGGCTGAGAGACCTCTAAACTAGGGCTGCAGTTTAAGCATTTAGGGAAGGAAACAGGCAGAAAACAAACTTTTGAATGTTAGATGGGAGATCTCTCTGGAGACACAGATAGTGGGAAATTAGCCCTTGACATATCCCTTGATTCTCTGTACATGTCATACTAGAGGCTGATATAAGTGAAGAGAGAAGTTAAGAACGGATTTTCCTGTTAGATTATTCTCTCTTTGGTTAAACTCAGATTTTATTTTACGTCTAGTCAAAGAACTCATGATCTTCTTTCCTCTGAACTAATCTGTATAACTTCCCCCATTTTCTGCTTACTCTTTGCTTAGATAAATGTGTTTGCTTGATATTCAAGACTGTTTTGTGTGGGACCATCATGAAGAGGTAGGTAGTTAACTCCCTAGTTGGCTAAGGGTAAGTTAAGTGTTACACAGAGAAACTAGTGTTTATCCTGACCTCTAAAAGAATCATACTCCTGTACTACAAATATTGGATATGTGGTAGACAGACACAATTTGAGCCTAATTTTCTCTTGGAGAGAGAAGAGTGAAGGACTGATCATTTAGTCACATTTTTCTTTTTACTCCCTGTAAAAGCAGAAATCCCAGTCTCCTTTAAAGTAGGGCAGTAGGGCAGATGATCTCTGAAAAGATATCTATATATCCATGCCATGTCACACAAAGATCAGCCATTTTCTATCATATGGAAGTATTCACATCTATATGACATGGATGAAGAAACTGAATCTCATTGAGATAAAAGTGATTTGCCCAGAGCTTTTGTTGTTGTTAAACCATGTCAGTCATGTCTAACTCTTTAAAACTCCATTTGGGGTTTTCTTGGCAAAGATACTAGAGCAGTTTGCCATTTCCTTCTCCAGGTCATTTTACAGATGAGAAAACTAAGTTAAATAGGTTAAGTGACTTGCCCAGGGTCACACAGTTACTAAATGTCTTAGATCAGATTTGAATTTAAGAAGATGATGGTTTCTGACTTCAGGACCAGAATTTTATCCACAGCACCATCTAGGTGCCCCTATCCAGAATTACCTGGCTAGTAAATGGCAGGGACTACTCTGTCTAATATTCTATGCACTGCATTCTTTTGGTTGTAATTTTTAACTTTTGTTTTGTGTGTGGGGGGCAATTGGGGTTGTCACACAGGTAGTAAACTGGATTACTTAGGTTCTCCTGACTCCAGGGCCTGTATCTACTGTACCAACTAGTTGCCCTTATAGTTTCTTTTTAAAAGCTCTCACATTTTATTATTCATTTATTATGATAATCTTTTTAAAACAACCTTCACAAAACACACCCAAGTCAATCACTGAGTCAATTGACAAACCTGTAAGTGCCTCCTAGGTGCCAGACACTGTTAAATGCAAACACATCATCCCTGCCCTGAAGGAGCTTACTGTCTAATGCTGGAGACAATATGGAAACAATCATCTATACAAGATGTAAATAATACAAATGGAAGGTCAGACAAATTATCTGGAGGAGGATAAAAGGGACTGACCAGAAAACAGCATGTCGCAGTGTCTTCCTTCCATTTCTAAACTGCATAAAATAAAATTTATAAAAAAAAAATATAGACACAAGCCCTACTGACTCCCTGAAACCAAAGCATAAGGATTGGGAAACATTTTGGTTTTCTTTCTTTTTGTTTTTTTCTTTTTGTTTTTTTTTGCAAGGCAAATGGGTTTAAGTGGCTTGCCCAAGGCCACACAGCTAGTGTATGAGGCTGGATTTGAACTCAGGTACTCCTGACTCCATGCTCTATCCACTCATCACCTAGCCACCCCTCCTTTCTTTTTGTAAGATGAATATCAGAGAAAGAAAGCCAATAGGGAGAGAAAATGAAGTGAAGAGGCACTATGTTGTAAGTTAATGGTTTTTTTTAGGAATGTGTTATTTGAGGTTCAAAGTGGAGACATTAGAAACCTAAGGAAAGAGCTGATCTTGTGACTAAGATTAAAGTTGTCAAAAAATAAATATATATCTAATTAACTTTTAAATTGGGAGAGTCAGGGAGAAATCAACCAGAACACTAATGGGAGAGTTCATTCTTAAAATGGGAGAGATCATATAAATCAGATTGTTGCTAAGTAGATAATTTGAGAAACTTCAAAAAAGATGAACATGAAGGAAGAGAAGTTTCCTTATGAATGAAGGAATGAATGAAAATGCTTTTATTAAATGCTTACTATGTAAAAAATGCTAGGAATACAAAGACAAAAGTAAAGATAGTCCCTGCCTTCAAGGAGGTTATAGTCTAATTTTAATCTATATTAGAGGAAAAGGGTTTTTTTTTTGTTTTTTGTTTTAGAGGAAAGTTTTGAAAGGAGACCCTTTTTCTTTTTTAAAAAGAGGAGCCAGGTAAAAATCCAAGAGGAGTAGACAGTGTAGATGACAGGAGAGCTTGGGATGCAAAAAAGGCAAATAGGTACAAAATGGAATCTCATGTTTTTTTAGTAAAAGAACAGGTGAGTCAAACTAAATTTTCTTCAGTAAATGACACCTGAGCATCTATATCAACTTTTGAAACTAAGAGATACAACAGGTATTTCCCAACTGTAAGTGCAAAATGAGACCTATGTACTTAGTAGTTTGTACTCTCTTAGAAAGAGCATTAACTCTGTACTGAGAAGATCTTGGTACTAATCCCATCTCTAATGCTTTTTAATTGTGACCTTGGGCAAGTCTTTTAGGCTCTAGGGAATTTTATTCCTCTGTAAAATTCACTAGATGGCTTCTAAGGTTTACCCCAATTCTAGAGCTGTGATTCCCAATAAGATAAATTTGTAAAGCCCAACACATAGTAAGTGCTTGGTCCCTTCCCCGATCCCCAGAAGAATATATCCTTTAGCTCTAGATTTCTATCAATATCACTAGCACTTTATTTTTATTGTTGTTACTCAGTTGTGTCCAACTCTTTATGACCCCATTGAGGGTCTTCTTGGCAAAGATACTGAAATAATCTGCCATTTCCTTTTCCAGCTCATTCTACAGATAAGGAAACTGAGGCAGATGGGGTTAAGTGACTTGCCCAGGGTCACCCAGCTAGTAAATGTCTGAGGACAGATTTGAACTCAGAAGATGTCTTCCTGGTCCTCAGCCCAGCACTCTATTCACTTTGCCACCTAACTGCCATCATTTTATTACCTATCTGCTTTACCTACCTGATTGCATTTCTGAAACTTTAAATAAATAGGATGGATGGTCAAACTTTAGAAGATGTTCATTTTCTGGAATTGTTTGGATATAAATGTAGATGGTACCTGAAAAAAGGAGCAGAGAGAATATTCTGAAATCTGAAAATTCTCTTCTGACATTTCTTTTGTACAACTGTGTGTCAAAATAACTTGCTTATTTTGGCTCTAATGGCAGAATTTCTGCTAGGTAAGAAGTCAAGAGCACACTTACTTTTATAGTAAGGAGATGCAATGTCCTGTACCTGGGTCATTAAAGCATATTTATTCCCAGCTGCTAGATTATTTGAATCTTCATAATCCAGATCCCCCATCACCTAGATGAAAAGTCAACAGATTTTAGGTCATACTGGGAGAAATTCACACACTGTAAATAATATTAGTCACATTATCCTTCTTCTGAAAAAATTAAATTGCTGAGGGTGGAACAATGGGGGATGGGGAAGAAGACAAAGAGACCTCTTCCAAATTATATTTATAGTATTTTCAAGTTTACAAAATGTCTTATGTACAGGATGCTCCAAAAGTTTTAGTACTATTTTAAGCTATTAAGCTTTTAGGACACCCTACATACATCATCTCATATGAATCTTATAGCAACCTTGTGAGATAGCTACTATAGATATCATCTCTGTTTGCAGATGAGGAAACTGAGACTGAGAGGGATTAGTGACTTGTCCATGGTACTTCACAAAAAAGTAGATTTTGAACACAGGATTCCCTGCCTCTGAATTTAATATTTCCCTCTTTGGAATATGTCATTTCTTTCCATTAGAGACTTGATCTCCCAATGTAAAATTCCCTCCCACTTCTTTTACTTTTGTCCCTCTTTACTTTTCTTTATCTCCTCCTCCTTACCTCCCCCACTCCCAACACTTCCTATTTCCTTTCCAGGCTCTCATTCAGTTTTAGGGTTGGATAGTTATGCAAGACTCAATAAAATTTAAAAAAAATGATTCAGTTCTTTCCCCCATCCCAAACTCTCAATCACTCAAGCTTTCAATAAATAAATTTTTTGGACACATATATTATTTCTACATAATCTTCATTTCCAAATGCATCTCAACCTCATGCCTTCCCAAAGAGCCATCCCTTTTAACAAAGTACAAAAAGGGTGGAGGGGAAGGAGAAGCAGTTAAGCAAAACTAACTAACAAATTAACTGAGTCAGATAATATTTTAAATATTCCTGATCCATAGACTCCACCATTTTAATGAGTAGAGGTATACACGTTTTCTCTTCTCTTCTTCTAGGCCAAACTTGATCCCCACAATAAAACAGCATTTTATGTTTAGGTTTTTTTCTCACTCACTTTTTTACAGTCATTGCTAATATTGTTTCTAGTTCTCCTTATTCCCTTTGGCTTTGTCTGTTCATTAGATGAAGAGTGGGAATGCCCATACTTTATCTTTCCATTGTTTTCAATTGAGTTTCCACTTCTTAATATGTTCATGTTATTAAAATACACTAGAATCTTGTACCATTAGGGAAAAGTATGGAGCAGAGAAAAAAACCCTGGATTTGAAGTCAGAAGACCAAAGTTCAGTTCTGACTCTTCTACTCACCATCCATGTGACTATGGGCAAAGTCTCTGACCCTTGGTTTCTTCACTTGTAAAATGAGGAAGTTGATTTAGATGACCTCTGAGATCACCTTTTAGCACTTTTAAAATATGTTCTCCCTTCATACTTCTATGCTTCAGGTCAAGGCTTTTGAAAAAATGGAAGCACTTAAACCTACTGCATGTTATTATGACTATAGAGTCACAAACCTAAAAACTAGGATATCATACAGGTCCTTAGAATCTCAGCATTGTTGCATGTTATTACATGCAACATACATAACCTATATAAAACAATTAGGAAATGTCAGAAGTCTTTCAAAATGAGTTATATCAACCATATTTTCTTGCTTCAGGGATTAGCTCATATATCTTTCCTGAGGGTAGTCAACATACCCTACCATCTATAGCAACATTCCCAAGATTCCCCTTTAAAGACACAGACCATTAGCTTACCAAAATCTTCCCTGAGCCCTCTGATTCCTGAAAAAATTTTCCATTGCTTCCTACTCCAAATAGATCAGTGAATCTGAATTGGTTGTTTGGTGCTTCAGCATCATTATCAAAGCAATATTTCACCAGATCCAGAAGCAGCATTTTCTTGGTTTGTTCAGGTACAGAGACGCTGTTGAAAAAAGATCTGGTTCAATGTTTTTCCCAGTTGACAAATGGCCACTAAGTGCCTATCATTAAGCCATTTGTGGGGTACTTCAACTTCAATTTGTTTCTATTTAACAGGCATTTATTAAGAAGCATTATATACTTCGGGTCCAAGAGATTATTGGATAAATATGGGGAAGGGAAGGGAAGGGAGAAGGGAAAGGAAAAGAAGGAAAAAGGGAAGGGAAAAGAAAAGGAAGGGGAAAAGGAAGGGAAGAAAAAAAGGGAAGGGAAGAGAAAAAGAAAGGGAAAGGAAGGGAAAAGATTTATGCAAGGTTTGTACAAGATTTAAAAGTAATTTAATTTTCTGAGCTATAGAGAAGGGAAGGGAAAAGGGAAGGAGAAAGGGAAAGGAGAAGGGAAGAAGAAAAGGAAGGGGAAAGAGATAGAAGGGAGTGGGGAGGGATAGAGGTAAGGGGAAAGGTGGGGAAGAAAAATGAGATAGGAGAGAAAACGTTAACCATTCTCTGTGCTAGGTACCATGCTAAGGAATTGGGGGTTGTTGAGGTAGAGGAAACTTTAGGGGGCACATCAGACATCAGAGTTCTTGCCTATTGGGGAGATTTGTAGTGCCACTATTTATCATTGGGGTGATATGGCTTCATGAGATCCTTGGATCTAGTCCGACTCCAGCATTTTACACATGAGAAAACTGAGATCCAGAGAGGATAAGTGACCTGTCTAATGTCAAACAGGAAGAAGCAAGCAGATTCAAACCTAGATTCTCTAATTTATTATATTCCCTAATTTATTATATCAAGTTGTCTTGGATGGGGATGATGTGTTTCAAAAACTTTGACATCAGAGAATGTGTTATCAGAAGTGTTCTTTTTGAATCAGGTTTTGTACAAGGTTTTAGATTAATTATTTTTCTAAATTGTAGTCATAACTGTATTGGACCCAGATGGCTCTGGAGGGGAAGTAAGGTTGGTCACTTAGCATAGCACAACCTCAATTAAATCCAATTCATGTGCTTATCATGGCATCACCTCCCTGATGTCTCTTCAAAAATGAAGGACAAGCATTTGATTTGAATTTTGAGTTGTTAAAGAGTTGGTCCTTTGAGAAAGAGAATGAATGCCACCTCTTGGAGCTAGAGGAGAATGGCAAAACTATCTGTGGAGAACAATGAATAAGGCTGACCTAGGAGTGCCAATTCTCAAGGAATTACTGAAAGAGTAACTACAAACATAGTGAAGAGGAGTTACTGGTGAAGCGACTTCTACTTGTTAGGAACTCAGGAGAGCTACAGTACAACTGCAGAGGGAATAGTACCATAGGAAATAGTGATGAGTGGCAGGAAGTGAGCAATCAGAAGCAAGTAGAGCCAGAGGGGAGCAATTATGTGGAAGATAATAATGTCTTGGCCACTTCCTTGCTAGAGCCCTACAAAGGCGAGTACTATAAATTACAGATATGGTGCAGGTCTTTGAGGGAAGGGTTGCTCATTGTTTTCCATGCACTCAAATATATCTTGTCTGTTTCCAGATTTGTTACTTTCTTAATCAAATTATTTATGTTTTGATCCTTGTGAGCTTATGTGCTTATAAAGGGAACCAGTGAATCTCTTTGGGAGGAAATGCAGTCAGAAACTACGATTCTAAGATCATTTTGGTGGAGACAAGAAGTCAAAGAAATGAAATATTTTTCAAGGCATACTTGTGTCAAAAGGACACACAAGATTTATGCATATGAAGTATTTTTCAAAATATCTATATATCATTATTGTTAGGGAAATATAGCTAAGTACAAACTTTGTTCAGTCACTGTTTAAAGTGAACCTGTGAATCAACAAGCTATTGGTGTCAAAGAGAAATAATACAAGTCTATCAAAGTCAATTTCTATATTTCTAAAATGGAGGAAATTTAGGCCATCATTGTCTCCTTTACTTTTGGGACCAAGGTTCCTCTTTCATCATCTCCACCGTCTCCCCAAATAAGCCTGGAAATAGCTCACCAGAAGCTAAGCAAGGATGGCTGTTGGCTGCTGAAAAGAGATGGATTTTACTTTCTGGAAAGAAGCCACCCTAGCATGGGTAACTGAGGTTGCCTGATGCCTTACTCAGCCAAAATGCCTTTGTGCTTCCTTACAAACTGATGTCCATGCATTTTGAGTCCTGGGCTGAGCATCTACACTGTTGTGGTTTTAGCTGATTTATCAGCTGCAGCAGGCTCTCCTCTAAAATGAAAAAAGCCAAAACCACACACAACACAAAAACTCAAAACAGTTCTCTGTTTAGAAAAGCAAAGCTGGAGACTAAGCAGTCCAAGACCTCATTTGGGAGTCAAGGGAGGTATGCCACTCTTGCCAATCTGAGAGAGGTTTGAAGCTGTAACACTTGAAGACCCACAAGTGTCAGAGCCAAAAGTTCAGGGACATAGAGAAGAGACCCATCATGTCTTTCAGGGCCATGCTGGGGGCGACTTTTGGTTTCCTCTTTGTCACGTGCTATTTTTAATCCCAAACTGGCATCATTTAAAATCACATTGTCCCTTTCCATCATGTCACCTGCCACTGAAAGCAGCTGCTTTGGCTACCTTGCAAACATGACCTTGGTTTATTTGCCATCCAAAGGTGAAAGAGCAGGCTGTGTTGCAGAATGGGCTGTCATTAGTTTCTGCTCTTGCTCACAAACAGCCAAATGCCTCACAATTTACAACCAGAACATGGGCTGTCAGACAGAGTCTTTGATGCCTCCAACTAGTAATGCTTGTTCATCACCTGTTAGGCACAGGAGTAGACCCTCCGTCATGGAGAAGAGCTGTCACATTCTGGAGACCTTCCCGAGAGCTTGAAGCAAGTGGCTGAGAACAGAATGAGGTTTATGCTCTTCTCTTATCGATGGGAGCTTCCTGATTCTCTGGCAGGGAGCCAGTGCGACCTCGACAATGCCAGCTGCTCTCGCTGGGCTTGATTTCACATTTTACTTGCCATTCTGCCAGCTCTTGAACACTCTCTCTCAGAAAGAAGGACACTTCTCTGGTCTCGTGATAGAGGAATAAATATTCAAGGGACAAGATTCATCCAAGAAATTGCAGAGGGGGAGTTTGTTTTTAAATATCACCAATGTGATCCTCTTTTTATTCATACAAATAAATAAGATTTGCAACTTGAATATAGATAATGATAGAAATGCAGAAGGCAGCAAGAGTGGGAGAAATGTGAGGAAATACCAAGGGTGTGTTGGTAAATGTTTAATAACCAGATCTCTGGCGGGTGGGGTGTTCACAGAACAAACACACTTTTAAGTGTAATCTGAAGTATTTACATTTTCTTCATGACTTTCTCAAGTATAGACAATCAAAAAAATAAATAAAAACCATTTCAAATAAATAAGACCCTAATTTGTAGCATCTGTTGATTTTCAAGGTGTAAATGCTCACACTGAAAATTTTAACAATCAGCTCTCAAAAAACCCTTCAGGCTCACTCCAGCACATTCCTGGCTTTCCTAACACCACAGAACTGCTAACAACTTAGAAGTAATATAGATAGTAGTGGAAATATTCTTTTATCAGAAGTTGCAAAGCCTGGTTTCAAATCCTGACTCATTCCATTTTGGACAATTTTCTTACCCCCTTTACATTCTTTTGGTCATGTGAAGGATTTCACTCCAAACATAGGAAAAAAAACCCTCATTTCTTTTTTGTTTGTTTTTCAAGGTAACAGGGTTAAAGGTCACACAACTAGGTAATTATTATGTGTCTGAGGCTGGATTTGAATGCATTTCCTTCTGACTCCACTGCTGGGGCTCTATCCACTGTGCCACCTAGTTACCCCAAAAGCCTCATTTCTGCTGCCCTTCTCATCTAGATGCTAGTCACTTTCCTAGTGGTTAAATAATTTGAAAGAGGCTTAAAAGATGCATTTGAAAATCTTTAAGTTCTATTAGGACAAAGATTGTTTTGGGTTTGGTTTTGAACTCCAGTGCCTAGTACGCTGCATTATGCATAGCAGAGTATTAGTATTGGTAGTGCAGATATAATTAACATGTCATTTTAAGATGTGCAAAGTACTTTATAAAGGTTATCCCATTTGATCATCATAAGAAGGTGCTATTATTATTCCCATTTTACAGATGAGGAAACTAAACCTGAGAGAAGTAACTTGATAAGGTTAATACAACTAGTCAGTGACTCAGGTGCGATTTGAAGTTAGGTCTTTCTGACTCTAAGTTTAACATTTTAGAGTCCACTGTACCTTTTACTACTAATAGTAATCATAATGATTATGATAATAATAATAGCTCCTTCAAAGCCCAACCTATCATCCATTCCAAGGATGGGGGGGGGATAACATCAAAGTAAAGGTATATGATATTTAGCAGGTCCTGCCTGTACACTGAGATACCTATAGTAACTATGAAGAACTAGAAGAAATTATGAAACACTAGCCAGTTAGGCTCTGGTAATTGGGTTAGCACCTTGGTCGGTGTGATATAACTGTTCTTATGAATCTAAGAAATAGAAGGGTAAGTAGAGAGTTACAAGCTGACCTTCCTTGGAAGCATTGAGATGATCAGCTCAAGTAATTTCAAAAAATAACAGATAATATTATTATTATTATTATAGTAGAATTTAGATAATACTTTAAGGTTTGCAAAATGCTTTGCAAATATCTCCTTTCTGCTTGGTAACTATGAGAAATATGGTATTATTTTTAGATCTACTTTATTGATGAGGAAATTGAGACTGAGAAAGGTTAAATAACTTGCCCAGGGTCACACAGCTAAGGGAGTAACTGAGGCAGAAATTGAATTCAGATCTTCCTGACTCCAAGTCGAATTCTCCATCCACTATGCCTTCTAGAGATGCTTTTTTTGTGGAGGACAGTGCATCAAGTGATGCTCCTTTAAGTCCTGGAACCACAAGAAGTCAAGATATGGAGAAAAAGCTCAGGAATACCAATACCCCATCTGCTAGAAATGCCTTAGTATAGATGCCACTAAAGCAGCCAAACCAGGTGTGCGTGAAATGCACTCAATTTGAATGCTTTCATTATGTACCAGTATTATGTTATGACAAAACTAGAAACAGATATTACCACTTATAAGCATGGGTTCTGTATAGCTTTTTGTAAATGGAATCTTCAGCTCTAAAAGGCAAAGCAACTTATTGCAGCTCAGTGTTGGGGAAAACCATAAGAAATGATTCTTTTCTTAAATCCAGATTAGCTCAAATAAGAGAGGAAATTAGAGAATTGCCTAATTCTGAAGAATCTTGAAGGCACTGAAAATCTACCCTTAACAAAAACTCCAGAAGTGCTATCTAACAAGGAAACAGATGGACAAAATAATTCCACTTACCTCAAATGATTTTGAAGAGGAGATGGGTATATTTATTTATCTATTTTTTTTTTTAGGTTTTTGAAAGGCAAACGGGGTTAAGTGGTTTGCCCAAGGCCACACAGCTAGGTAATTATTAAATGTCTGAGACCAGATTTGAACCCAGGGACTCCTGACTCTAGGGCCGGTGCTTTATCCACTATGCCACCTAGCCACCCCTAGATGGGTATATTTAGACTGGAATTTCAAAAAGTTCAATTAGTGTTGGTAGGAATATGAGTAATATATATTTAGACAGCTAAAGAACACTTTAGGTGGAGCTGTGCTTGAAGTCAGGAAGATCTGAGTACAAATCCTACCTCTGACACTTTCTAGTTGTGTGATCCTGTATAAGTCACTTAATTTCCATTTACCTCAGTTTCCCCAACTGTAAAATGGGGATTATAATAGCCCCTATCTCCCAGGATTGTTATAAGGATCAAATAAGATAATTTTTGTAAAGTGCTTTGCAGGTTGCCTGGAACTATTAAAGATTTATTCCTTTCCCTCCTCCTCTTCTACTGATGACAGAAACATGAATAAACTATATCACAGGAAAGCAATTCAGAAAACCTGTTGTCTGCTATTACCAGCAGGAACAAGTCAAGTTTTGATCCAAAGTACAAAAACTTTTCAATAGTAGTTCATGTACAAGAACCATACACAAGATTATTTACATACTACAGTCACTGCAATGGTTAGTACCATAGGAGGAAAGATAGAGCAAGGTAGTGATACTCTCACTAAGGACTGATGTCAAATATTATCATGGCCGATGATGTGAGTAAGAACTATCAAAACCTGTGAAAAGACATCAAAAGATTCCATCAAAATCTAGCCTGAGAGGATTCTGAGAGCAGGTCAGAAAATTCCAAACTTTTCAGATTTTCTCCACAAACAAGTCAAAAAAAATCACCTCAGGGTGAATGAGGAGTAGCAAAAATAAACAAAAGTTGGGGAAGAACTGTGGTTCTCCTGGGACAATCAGAGAAGATCCAAAGAAAGGTTCCCTGGCCCTAGGTTCCAAATGAGTGAAATGTAAACACCTCCAGGCTAGCTGTTGGAAACAGTAAGAGGTGAACCTTAGGGGCAGCCTAGGGCAGTTAGGAGGTAGCCTCTGTCTCAGCCATAGTAATTCTCACCCCCTAGACAGAGTGAGATATCTGGCATCTGAGTTGGGGAAGAAAGAGAATCTCTGTTGATAAGAGATACCAGGCTCAGCTGTGTGGCAGAGACATGGTCTTATAGGCAAGAAGGAACTAGCATAGACCAGGTGAGTGCAAGAGCAGAGGTGAGGGGATGCTGCTGATTGTAGCATCAGAACTGAGTATTCCATCTTGGTTCCAGGCCAGAGGGGGAAATACATATAACCAATATAAGTTATAACCAATGGGAAGTTCTCAGGGAGTAAAATCATTTCCAGCACAGTGTGGTGAAGGGCCCCAGCTGTGGCTTGGAGGGGGAAAGAAATGCAAATATTGGGCCCAGAACAAAACTACTGAGACCAGAGCACCATCCCAATACTACAAATCTAGAAGTGAATATAATAATAAACTGCTAAAAATTTTTTTAAATGAACAAGCAAAGGAGAAATAACCCAACCATACACAGTTATTATATGATTAGAGAATACAAGATTTGTCTTCTGAAGTTTCTGAAACTAAAAAAAAGGACTCTCTTACTCCAAAGAGTAATGTTAAATTGCTATCTGCTCAAAAGAATTCATAGAAGAACTCAAAAAAGACTTTAAAGATCACTTTTGATAGATTGAGGAAAAAAAACTAAAAAAGAAAATAAGAACACTCCAAGAAAACAAGAAGATGACAAAAAGAAAGTAAACAACTGGAAAAGGAGATCCAGAATTTTAAGAAAATGACTCTTTGAAAATAAGAATTGGTCAAGGGGAAGTCAGTGAAATTATAAGAGATGAAGACATAATAAAACAAAATATAAAGAATGAAAAAATAGAAGAGAATGTTAAACATCTCATAAGAAAAACAATCAATTTGTAGAACAAATCAAAAAGAGAAAGCATAAGAATCATTGAACTACTTGAAAACTATGAACAAAAATAATCTTGATATAATAATATAAGAAATAAAGAAAATTGTTCTGAAGTGTTAAAATAAGAGAGGAAAGCAGAAATAGAAGAAACTCCCTTATCAGCACCTGAAAGGGATAGTAGGAGGAAAACTAAAAGGAATATCTTAGCTAAATTCCCAAACTCTCAGGTTAAAGAGAAAATATTAAGAATACCAAGAAAAAAGCAATTCAAATTTTGTGGAGCCACAATTACAATTTCACAAGACCTAGCAGTGGATACTTTAAAAGAGCAGAGGTCTTGAAACACTACATTTCAAAGACTAAAAGAACAAGGATTGCAGCTGAAGCTATCATTCTCAGCAAAGGTAGGCATAAGCCTGAAAGGGGAAAAAAAATGGACATTCAAGGATTTGCTAGACTTTCAATATTTTGTTGCAAATTTAACAAACAATTTGATAAACAAGAAAGAAGATAAATATAAAATAAACATCAAAGACTAAGTACAAGGGACTCAATAAGGACAAATTATTTACCATTTATATGTAAAAATGTAAACCATATGTCTAAGATTGTTATTAGTAACTAGGTAGTTCGAAGGAAAGTTTGGGGCAAAATTGAATAGGATGGGATTCTTAAAATTAAAATGTTGTAGGAAAAGATTTTTAAAAGTTATCTTATACAAATGAGTTGTGAGAGGAAAGAATCTTGGTAGTTCTGGAAACCTACTCTCATCAAGAATGAATTAAAGAGGGAACAACACACACACACACACACACACACATTTCTGAAAGAAATAAGAGGAGGGAATAGGGAGAGTAGTGAATTAGAGAGGTGAGGGAATAGGATAAGAGGGAATATAGAAGGGTTGGTAGGTTAATGGGGAGTGGGGCATAGAAGTATGTGTAAGGGAGAGATTCTTTTTTTATAATTTTTAAATTTTTAGTTTTTGCAAGGCAATGGGGTTAAGTGGCTTGCCCAAGGCCACACAGCTAGGTAATTATTAAGTGTCTGAGACTGGATTTGAACTGAGGTACTCCTGACTCCAGGGCCTGTGCTCTTATCCACTGCGCCACCTAGCCGCCCAAAGGAGAGATTCTTGAAAGGTTAAGGAATAGGAAGGCAATGTAGTGACTAAAGGTAAAATAGAGGAGTGAGGAGGGGTTGTTGCTTTTACAAAATGTTATAAAAATGAGAAATACACACAAACCAAATATAAAGACATCTATGAATATGTATGCATATATGTATCTATACAACTGTGTATATATGCAGTTATGTGTATATGTGTGGATATATATATATATATATAATGTCTATATGGGTATGTATATGTGAGTATATATATATATGTGTGTGTGTATAAGTATATACATATATGAACAAAAAAGAACCTTGATATAATAATAATATAAGAAATAATTAAAGAAAATTGTCCTGAAGTGTTAAAACAAGAGAGGAAAGTAGAAATATATATGTGTGTATATATATATATATTATATATATACATATATGTATCAGTATATATTTATGTGTCTACCCTGCTTAATTGGGAGGGTTGGCAAAGTAAATAGTGTACAGTAAAAAAAAAAACAGAAGAAAACCTCTAAGAAAGCAAAGATGGATAATTTTGATCACAATGAGTAGTATTATATAGGTTTTCTTAAAATGGAAACTTATTGCTTTATATTATGAATTCTTCTCATATTTTGCTGCACACATGACAATTTTTTTCTATTTTGTATTTAGTTTAAAATAAAAAGTACATCAAAAAATATCTAGCCTATAAAACTATAGGTAACATGGTCATCATATTGCCTGAACAGAAAAGAAACATGCAGAATGGAATCTGTAAAATAAAAGTATATAAGAAATGATTAATATCACTAATCAAAAACCAAAAGTAAAAGCCAAAAGGCTATCACAATAGAATAAATCAAAGCAGCACCAAAACCTAAAAATTAAAAAAAAATCACCATCAATACAAAACAATATAAAAGAAACTTGTAAAGCAAAGAAATTAGAGAAGAGTCCCTAAAAAAGGGAAGATGTGGAATATTTCTGATTAGCCAGGGGCTGAAAGAAATCCAATACGGGGGCAGCTAGGCGGCGTAGTGGATAAAGCACCGGCCCTGGAGTCAGGAGTACCTGGGCTCAAATCTGGCCTCAGACACTTAATAATTACCTAGCTGTGTGGCCTTGGGCAAGCCACTTAACCCCGTTTGCGTTGCAAAAAAAAACTAAAATTAAAAAAAAGAAATCCAATACAATAAAAAAAGAAAGTTTGAATAGGTATAATATATAAACCTTGTGTGCTATAATAATAATGAATTATATAAAGGGAGGTAACTTTAACTTTCCTGAAAAATTGGAAAGTGGTATGTCCATTGACTGAAATGCTTCATGAATTCTCAGCATAGTGATTTTCTACTTTACTTCAACTCTAATGCAAGCCTGATCTCATATTTCTTAATAGAAAGTGTCACTTATTTATCAACAAGTAATAAGAACATACTAGTGACCTCCTCCAAATATAAACCTATTACTTGTTTACATACTTCACACTAAACATTGTTAGTTTATATAGCTAAAAATATAAACATAAGAAAACAAAATCTCAATTGAGGAGCAATAAGCACATAGCAAGAAGTTTCATGCATGTAAAAAACAACACATTATTAACTTGACGATTGTTGACCAATTCACTCAATCTGCTCTAACAAATATATCACTGAATCTTTGTCTGTTCTGCATCCATATTTTTGCCATGCACTATATTTGTATATGGACTATCTGTGCCTAACCTATGGTAGAGCCTTCCAAGCTGGCATTGGTCTGATCAGTCACAGTTGGACATATTATATTTGAATCCAATAAAATTATGTCATTTTGGTCCTCTTTGAGAATGAAGAACAAAAATCAAATATATAAAATAGATCCAAGCAAGAAAGATCGTTGAAAGATCTGATGTCCATGTAGAAAGTTGTTCTCTGTGTAACATAAAAATGCATGTGAATGAATGTTGAAAAGCTTTTATAACATAATTGGAAAAATAAAATAAAATATTAATTAAGATAAATAAAAGTGATTCATAAAAAGGAAAAGAAAGATGTTCTCTAATCAAAACATAGCTCCAACACAATAATGTCAAGAAAAATCAAAATGAAAGATGGCATCTTCCAGAGAGATTGTGTAAACCTGTTACAATTCAGCTTAACCTGAAAACTTTTAGCATTGCTCAGAACTGAACTAAATATGACTTCCAAATCAAGAAGTCATGTCAAAGCATTGTATTAATTACTTATTCTATATGTATGATGTCAAATTATATGAGGACAGTTAGGTGGCACAATGAATAAGAGTGCTGGGCTAGAAGTCAAGAAGTCTCATCTTCCTCAGTTCAAAGTGGACCTCAGACACTTATTAGCTGTGTGACCCCTATTTGCCTCAGTTTTCTCATCTGTAAAATGAGCTGGAGAAGAAAATGTCAAAGCATTCCAATATCTTTGCCAAGAAAACCACAAATAGAGTAATGAAGAGTCTGTCATGACTGAACAAGAAGTTATATGGCTTCAGTACAAAACACATTAAACAGCTACTTCATCTTGTGGAAACTCTCCACTGATAGCAAAATGCCATTTGGATTATAACCTATAACCTTTTCCCTGTGTTCCAAAAAAGAATAAAGATAGAAGATTTGAATACAAAGATCAAATTAAATCAATGGATGAAGTCAATATTGAAAAATATCCTTGATTTTCTTCATACGAAACATTATTGAGCCATGGAAAGATTACTACTTCCTAGTAAAAAATGAAGAAGAGGATTGTTAAATGTTTTAAGATCACACAATTAAGAGTTTAAAATTTATAGAAATATTTTTGGAATTAAATAGACCTCATTTAAGAGAGCACTTGTGATAAGAATAATAGATAGTGTTTATATAGCATTTTAAGGTTTGCAAAGTGCTTTACATATGTTATCTCATTTATGGCTGACAACTGGTATATGCTGCTAGATTTGTCAATTGTAGCTGAAAGTAGATTATCTCTGGACAGGGACTATGAAACTGCTGAGCTTTGTCTTTGTTTCTTTAGCATTTTGCATAATGCCTGGCACAGAATAAATGCTTAATAATAATATTTGTTGATTATCTTGTTCTTATCTTTGTTGGTGGAGTCTATAAATGGTATAGGGACAAATTGCAATCTCTCTGATATTCTCTTATAATTCAAGTTATTTCTCTATTTAACATGTGAACAGAGTATTTACTTTTTTAATTAAATGAGAATATGGAATAAAATCTCATATTATGTGTATATAGAGAGAGACTTCATATAGATGCTAGGGGTCCCTATCCAAATTTCCACTTGCACTTCCAATATTCCTTCAACTGAAAGCAGGGAACGAATTGACTTAACAATGATAGAAGCAGAGTTATATGCTTATTATGTACCACAGGAAATAGTGATGATATGTACCTTATCCTTCTCCCATTTTTTAATACTTGGAAAGGGAGCTAATAATTAATCTTGAAAAGAGAGTCAGATTCTCCCCCACCCACCCAATAGTTTATCTTATGGATCTAAAGAAAAAAAGCTTTCTTTTCTTGACTTATAGGGAAGCGATTCATAGCCAGGCATTTTCAAATGTATATTCTATCTGCCAGCACAAATTGCCTTTTCCACAATATTTCATTTGACTCTTAAAGTTATAGCAAAAGTATCTATATTTTCTTTGATAGAGTTAAATGAAATTGGTGTTGCACAGAGAATAGTTCAAAGAAGAGATTTATTCCAGAAAGGAGTTAAAAAGGACAGGATTGCTTCAACAAAAACCATAGAAGGAACTTTTTTTTTTTCCTAAAAGAAAAATTTTGTTTCTGGTAGGGATTTCTTTCAAAATATCAGAAGTCTCACTATTTTGAAATCTTAAAGATGTTTTCCTAAAGAATTTTTGACTTTGTGACTTTAAATACTCCAGCAACAAAACTAAAAAAAAAGAAACAGAAAGATAAATGTCATTGAAAATAACTGCAGAATGTATAAAATATTTGAGATTTTATCTTCAAAATCACACACAAGGATTAGATCAACACAACTATAAAACTCTTTATAAAAATAAAGACAGTCCTAAATAATTGGAGAAATACTAATTGCTTATGGTTACACTATACCACAATATAATAAAAAATGACAATATTATCTAAATAAATTTTCTTTTTCACTGTCATAACGAGCAAACTTCCAAAAGATTATTTTACAAATCTTGAGAAAATATAACAAAATTCAACTAGAGGGAAAAAATGAAATATCTCAAGGGAGATAATGAAAAAAGTTGAAAGAAAGAGACCTAATAGTAATAATATTCATTAAAACTATTTTGAACTGGTTTAAGAATAGAAAAGTCAATCAATGGAACAAATAAGGTATATAATATATATGGAACTAAATGTAATGGAAGACTGATTTCTATTTGTTCAGTTCTGTTGACCTCCACTCTCACATTGCTAATTGCCTATTAAACATCTCAAAGTGGCTATCTTGTAGACATATTTTATCAACATACCCAAAACTTAACTCATTATATTTTCCCTCCATCCTTTCTCTTCTCCTAAGTTCCCTATTATTGTCAAGGGTACTAAAATCCTCCCAGGCCCCAGTTTAGAATCTAAATATCCTTCTCAACTTGTCACTCTTTCCCCCATATCCACTCAGTTGTTAAGTTCCTTTATTTCCACCTTCCCAACATCTCTCCTAAAAATCCCCTTCTCTCCTTTAAATACTATCATCATCTCATCATCTCACATTGAAATTATTGAAATAATTTGCTTTTTGGTTTCCCTCCCTCATTTCTTCTCACTCTAGAGAATTCCCTATTTGGCTGTCAAATTGATATTTCCTTTTTTTCTTCTTTAACAAGTGTATTTTATTTGAATTAATATTAAGTAAGCACACAAGTAAAGCTCTTCCCCTTATCTACGTATTGGCACCAATCTCATACAACTCCCAAGGAGACAGGAAAGTCTTTATTTACATTTATGTTGGGAGCAGGGAGGGAATTTAAAGAGTCAATCATCAAGGCTCTGATAACTTTAAAAAAGCAAGTATTAAGGTGGAAGGTATAAAAAGTTTGGATTTTTTTAAGGATTACAGAATTTACATGTAAAGCTCCACCACTACCACCACCCCCTTTCTCCTCCTTTTCCTGATCTGGATTTATGTTTAAAAGCTCCTTTTTTTGTGTAGAGATCAGGACAGACTTCATAGAGGCAAGTGATTATTTGAAACAATGCATTATACAATATTTAGAATGACTAAAAACAAGCAAACATACATACAATCAAGTCCCAAAGACACACTGTGTACAGCTTTGGGGATGTTTGCCTCCAACATACTTAGATCGTTCATTACTTTCACTATTCCATTTTTAAAATCCTGAGGCCAGGGTTAACAAATAAAGACATGCCAATCTCATCTCTTTTGGGGGAATACTAGTATGTCAAACCATTTGGTAAACCCCTACCAAACCCCACAGACAGTCCATTTAGAAGTGTTTGTGCTAAATAATGGAGAGTCCAGATTCATCAAACTCCTCTAACTGCTGGTACAAGTCTGCAAAGTGGAGAGAGAGGCCAAGATGGAATCTTTAATCCAGGTGGTGTATTGTGCTCTCATGGGGCAAGGATATCGATTTTCATTGTGCTGGGTATTAGGATTTAATCTCCTTTTGCATCTTGTTAGTAATGCCTGAGTACTTGACACCACCAATAGAGTATTGGCATACAAATCCCTACTGATGTTAACATCACACTTCATGATTGGGTTGAAGGTAGTTTTATGGATTTCACTAGATTCTATACCCAAGAAAGATAGTTGGAAGAGTTTCTGGGCACCAGAACTTCTTGTTGCCAATAGTGATAACCTAACCATCAGAAAGGTATTGTTCTTTTCCAGAGAAGAGCTAGATGCTGCAGTCACTAGAGCTCTGCAACACATTTTTCCTTGATGACACACACTTTCCCTCAGCTCTGGTAGTGAAACCCTCTCTTGGTCAGGTTCTTCAAGGGGTAGTCTATTAAATCACAGTCAACCAGATCCAGATGCAGGATGGCATGGAGAAGGGCATAAACTTCATAGACGGGCACAGTGTGGATCACATCATCATCTGGGCGCACCCTAGTACCAGTGGTATAATTAGAAATACACAGATACAACATAGGCGGGCATGTACATGGGTGAGGTTTTGAAGGTTTCAAATATAATCTGACCTTTTCTCTTTTGACTTTGGGGTTCTTGGGGATTTCTGTGAGCAGTATAAGGTGCTCTTCAGAGGCTACAGGGAACTCATTGAGGAAAGTATGATGCCAGATCTTCTCCATGTCATCCCAATTGGTGACAATAGCATGTTCAATGGGGATACTTTAGGATAAGTACACCTCTTTTGTTTGGGCCTTATATTCCATGTAGTTGGGAACACTCCATGATTTCCCCAACAATGGGAAACAACAGCCTAAGAGGCATCTTCTCCTATAAAGTCAGTTTTGTACATTCAGGAACTATTGCCAACAATGAAGGCAGCGATATCATCATACCTGGGAACTTTGAAATGACAGGTTTAAGAGAGAGAGGGGAGGTGATGGGGAGACAAGTACATGCTGGTTGAAGAGCTCAGTTACCCATTTTGACCCTCTTAAAGTACAAATGTGATGATGTCACCACCCTTCTAAATGCAATAAATTCTAGTAGCTCCCTAACAAATATAAAATTGATATCAAATATAAATCATATCAAAGGAATAAATATAAAATTCTCTGGCTTTTAAAGCTTTTCAAAAGCTGGTCCCTTCTGCCCTTTCCAGTCTTCTTAGACTTTATTTTCTACCCATTGATACAGAAATGCTGGTCTCTTTGCTGTCCCTTGAATAAGATGCTTCATTTCTTGACTGAACATTTTCACTGGCTAACCCCCTTGTCTACAACTCTCTCCATCATCTTGTGCCTTCTGATTTCTTGGGTTTTCTTTAAGTCTTTCTAAAACTCTACTTTCTGCAAGAAGTCTTTCCCATTTGTTCTTAATCACAATGTCTTCCCTCTGAGATGATGTCCAATTAATCCTTATATATTAGTTATTTATTTTATATATATGATATAATATATATATATATATATATATATATATATATATATATATATATATGTATTAGTTCTTTTCATGTTATCCCCCCTGTTGGATTGTGATTCCCTTGAGAGCAGGGACTCCTTTTTGCCCTTATGGTATTTCTAGCTCCTAGCTGAATTCTATACTACACACTACTTTATAAAGTGTTTAATAAATATTTGCTGACTTCACTTGATTTGTGATGCAACTCTCCACACTGGAGAGGCTGGGAAACCTGTTTCTGGGAGAGACATAGTGACGTGTGATAGAAGTACCCTGGAGAGATATATGCAGACATTCTGGAACTGGTTTGGGTCTGTCAACTAGGTGATTAATAGGAAGTTCTTAGATTGACTCTGAGACTAGTTTAAAAACAAAAATAAAAAAATGAACTGTGTAGTCAGAAGTGAGTGGGGAAGGCATTCAAAATGCCTTACCCTTTCTCTTGGTGTACCCCTTATTTATGGCTGACTTTGAACTGCTGTGGACTTCTAATGAGAGAAGAGAGATGATATTCTAAGGAGAGAGACCTTGTGCCCTCCTCATCTTAGGCTGACATGTACTTATGTTGGAATAAACCTCAATACTTTGTCTATCCTTCCATTTAAGCTGAAAGATATGAAGATGGCTAAGAATTTTTAAGTTTGAAAACGTCAAGAGAACAAGTCATTAAAAGTGAGGAAATCGAGGAGGTTAAGTCCATGCCATGTTTTGAAGCTGCCCTGATACTGAAGTCCTGGGAAGCAAGGAGTGATCTTCAGCAGTAACTGAGGTGAGGGTTCTCCATTTGGATCTGAACTTAGTGGAACCAACACTATCAAGAAATGGTATTAATCAGAGCCCACTCTCCCCAGGCGCTGAGGTGGTTTAGGGAAAGTGTACTTCAGGAGATTGGGGAAAGCATTTGCATTTTTTTTGTGCTGTAAACTGGAAGTAAAAGTCCCTTTGTAAAAGTTAGTTGCCTGGTTAAGTAGGGCAACATTATCACAGTCATCCCTTAGGACCCTTTTGCTCTTACAATCTGAAAAATCTGTACAAAATATTTTGGCCCTCCCTTCCTACCAGAGAAGAAGTCTGAAGTTTTTCTTTTTCTATTATGAGGTGTTTATAGTGCCTTATTGTAAAATTTGGTTAAGTATTTGGTCACAAGCAATGTCATCTGCTGTCCTTCACATATAATCCATGACATCCACAAAACTCTTCCCAAATTCCAATTCAATTTCTTATGCTGACCTGTGATATATCAAAACTGTGTGGGGAAAGTCATGATGTGGAAGAAATAACTGTGGCCACTGGTTGTTAAAGTGAGAACACACTGAAATTTGGGTTTGCATTAATGGCATTAGGAGAAGACCAGGCTTTGGGGAAAAATGAGGCTAGAGAATACTGACTATACAAAGATACACAAACACAAATAAACACAATACAAGTACACAATACCATTGTTTTACAGCTCAGTGAATCCAAAGACTCTAAATACTGGGTTTAGGATTCACAATTTGAGAAAAACAGCTAGAAAAAACTAGAAAATAAATCTAGGACAAATTAGGCTTAATTTCTCACTGTGTATGCCACAAAAAAATCATCAAATGGATACATGATTTAGGACATTAAAAAATATTATAAGTAAATTAGAGGAACAAGAAAAAATATTTTTGGTAACTATGGATAGATTTCCTAACTAAATAAGGGACAGAAAGCATCACAGAAACTGGAAATGCTGATTATATAAATCTGGAAAGTTTTTTGCACAAATAAAACTAATGTAATTAAAACTAGACTGGAAACAGTTATTAAGGAAAAAAATCTTTGTACAAGTTTTTTTTCTTTATTTTTTTCCCAATTACATGTAAGATAGTTTTCAAATTATTTTTTTATTTTGAATTCTACATTTTTCTCCCTCACTCCCTTCCTTCTTCCTTCCTCTTAACGGTGAGTAATCTAATATAGGTTATATATATATACAACTATGTTAAACATATTTCCATGTTAGTCATGTTGTGAAAGAAGAATCAGAACAAAAAGTCCTTTGTTTTTCTGATAAAGGTTTGGATAGTTAATATGTGTGTGTATGCGTATATATGTATATGTATATATATATATATATATATGTATATATATAATGTATGGAATTGATTTGAATAGAACAGTCAGCATTTTTTCTAACAAATATGCAAGAATAACTGCACCAATACATAAATGGTCAGAGGATAAGAGAAGGGAATTCTCAAAGGAAAAATCCAAACTTTCAACACCATATGAAAAAATGCTTCTAAACGCAACCAACAAGTGAAATGCAAATTCCATCTGATACCCATTACTTTGCCAAAGAAGACCAAAAAAGGAAAATGATAAATGTCAGAGAGGCTAGAGAAAAGTCAAACCAAAGAACTGCTGGTAGAGTTGTGAATTGCCCCAACTATTTTGGAAAATAATTTGGAACTATACCCCAGAAGTCACTAAACCAGGCATACCCTTTGATTCAGAATTAAAACCATTATGTTTTATTCCAAAGAGATAAAAGAAAGAAGGAAAATAATTCACAATTTGACAAAACCAGTTAGGAAAACTACAAAAACAAAAACCGACTAGGAAAAACTGGACTATATGTACAAAAATATTTATAAAAATTCTTACAGCAAAGAATTGGAAACAAAGACAAATACCTATAATTTAGGGTATGGTTGGAAAAATTATGGTATCTGAAAGAAATGAAATATTATTGAGAATAAGAAATTAGAAAATGGACAGTTTCGGAGAAACCTGGGAAAACTAGCATATAAAATAATGCAAAGTGAACAGAACCTGGGGAATGATTTACAAAATAACAATTATACTAATAAAAAGCAATCTTCTAAGACTTAACTCTTATCAGTACAATTGATGAAAAGGAAATGATGTAGAGAATTGTGAACTTTCAAATGTGTGGAGGTCCCTACTCTGAGGTTCTGTCTCCCTTGGACACTGTATTGTATCCTGTCTCCCCTTGACCCTGTTGTATCTTACTTATCCTCCATTTCCACCTTGACTTAATTTTGACCTGGTGGACAGGAAATGACGTGTTAGAATTGGACTTCAAGTACCTTGATTCAGCTACCATTGGAAGTTACCTGACTCCTAGGCGAAAGGCCATACCCCAAGCACCACCTCTGTCCAGCCTACAATGGAGGGGTATTTAACAGGAAAAGCTGCCCCTTCGAGCTCTCTTGCTTCTTCCCTCCTCCCATCCAGAAGAATGGGCCTTCCTCTGACTCTTCATTAAACCATGTGGAGCTCCATGGGTTTCACCATGTGGTCCGGTTAACCCAAGCCTCATAGCGCTCTCTCTCTCTCTCTCTCTCTCTCTCTCTCTCTCTCTCTCTCTCTCTCTCTCTCTCTCTCCCTCTCTCTCTCCCCAAACTTCAGTTAAGCCTTCCAGGTGACCTGCCAAACTCACATGGCTTTTCCTTGACCTCTTCTTAACTTTACCTACCATTTTCTTATGTGTTGTAACTTCTTTTAATAAATTTTTGTTTTATTTCCATCCCTTTTTTCCTGAGTCTGAATAATGATTCCTCATAGGCAGAACCTAACTCAAGTAGCCAGCAGCTACAGTATAATGACCACCCACATTTCCAAAAGACTAATAATGAAACTATCTAGGGAGCAAGACAGAGGATGAAAGAAACACAAAGTATAAATAGACTTGCATTTTCAGACTTGGATAAGTCTGAAACTTTGAAAGTTATTTGTTAGATTACATTTATTTGTGACAAAGTTCTTTCTTGTTTTTTTTCTCCCTCAATGAGGAGGGATTGGTTAGGCAGAGGGAAGTTAGAGAAATGCTTGACCAAAAGACAAAAGGAAGAGGGCCTTTAAAGCATGTTTAAAAAAGAAAAAGGCATGAAGATAAAAAGAAAACTGGAAAGTAACACAGTGAAGCAGGACAGCTTTGAAAGTAACTTGTTGAGTTTATCTACTTAGAAAAGAAAGTTGTGCATAATAGAGATTCATGATTTCACATACAATCCTCCTTTTCTGTTTGACTTTGTGCATGGAAATTCTAATTTATTTGGTGTTTGTTAATTTCATAAAATAAAAATTAAATTTAAAAAATGCATTATTAGCTAAGAATCAAAAATGTCTTTTGACTATTTAAAAAGTCAGGTGTGCTACAGATTTGTGAGGAGAGTCAAAATTAATGTGCTGAAAGTAAAGTTAGAAAGGAGCAGGGGGCTGAATGTACTTTGTTTTGTTTTGTTTTTCTTTTACCTTTATTTTGTTATTAATTGTGATCATGGAGTGAAAAGTAAATTAAATACTCTGTTTTATTTTAATAAATAAGTATTTAGTTTATATAGCACTGGTGTAGCATTTCCCTGAGACTTCTTAGTTATAAATAACATTTACATAGTACATTTTACCAAAATTCTTTCAGTCAATCCTCACAATAGTCCCATGAGGTAAGTGTTGTTAAAATTATCCCATTTTGCAGATGAGGAAACTATGACTTGCTTTAAAGGTTACACACCTAGGAAATAATAGCAACAGGATTTGAACTCAGTCAATTTGGACCTCTAGTTCAGGGGTGAATTTCAACTGCATCATGCTACATTATACTACCATCTCCCACTACTATGTCTGAAGCAGATATCCCAAAGAACAATGGTGAGAAACATATTTCCTACTATGACTTATATACAAAAATATCAGTGAAAAATAATATTCTGAAAATATATAACCAAAAATGAAACATATAATAAGAGTAACAGATGGACAACCCACATTTGGAATGGTACCCTTAAGATGCCCAAAGACATCAAGAGAAGCCTCTAGTATACTAAATAGATCATATTATGAGTTTTTACGGGAGGGGATGAACTAAGATCTCACAGGATAAGAAAGCATGGATGGGTTTTGATTTGCACTATTGAATCATCATCTTCTTAGTTACTAGTCTTAACTTGTTGGCCCAGATCCATATAGCTTTGCTCCTCAAACATCACCATTCATGTAAAGAATCATAGGATAATAATATTATTATAATATAATTAATTAATCATAACTCGAGTTATAAATAAGCTTGAAGGCTCTCTAGTTTAATTCCCTCAGGCAAACAGTAAGCATTTACTAAGTACTTACCATATACTATATAGTAATGAAGATGTTAAGATAAAACAGTCAAAACCTCACCAAGATTAAGTAACTTAAGGTCATAAAGGTAATAAGTGGAAGAGCTGGGATGTTAACTCAAGTCCTGTGATTCCAGATTTCGTGTCCATCATGCATATTTCACAACTTACCATTGGTGTCCATAATCAAGGGAAGGCAGATAACAGAAAGGTTCTAACGGGTTTCTCTAAGAGTTAGCACAAATAGTGATAGGAATATCAGTGTTGTGATTTAAAAAAGGAGGGGGAACAAGACTGAAGGCAAAAAGAGGATGGAAAAGAAAAAAATTGGAGGGGAGGGGTGGCTAGGTGGCGTAGTGGATAAAGCACTGGCCTTGGAGTCAGAAGTACCTGGGTTCAAATCTGGTCTCAGACACTTAATAATTACCTAGCTGTGAGGCCTTGGGCAAGCCACTTAACCCCATTTGCCTTGCGAAAACCTAAAAAAAAATTGGAGGGGAGAGGGGAAAGGAGGAAAACAATGGGAAAGGAGAAGCAAATAGGATAAAGAAAAAAAAACTTGACAATTTACCTACCAAACACTATTTTTAAAAATATTTTGAAAGATATATGATTTAATCAACCTGGGCACTCTCTATGTTAACCCTTCTCTGTATACCTTTACAGATGCCTTCATAAATTCTTATGGTCAAAAATAAATTCATCACCTGGGAACCAACTTTCTGGTGATGTGCCTCAACATTCAGCTAGGCTGATCCTCAGCTGATAATCACTTAGGTTATTACCAATTCTATCCTCCTTCCTATTTTTCATAAGACTTTCTATAACTTGTAGTACTTTTACTATTGCCTTTGAGACCTCAGGGTCATCATGAAGCAGGGCACAGGCAATGACCATGTTGGACTTTTCCTGTCCCTTTGGGACAGGAAAGACTAAAGCACAGAAAGTCAGCCATGTGCAATGAGTCCAGTCTTAGCCTATCCTAGGAGGATGCCCCTATGGCATACATATTGCAGAATACCTGGATCCAGGTGCTAAACCACTCCCCAAGCACCACTCTTGTCCAACCCACTATAGAAATGCATTTAAGCACAGTCTTCCAAAGTGGAGCTCTTTTTCTTCTTTCTTTCCTCTCTTCCTCTTTGCAGGATAGCCACTTTCTCTCTCTAAGCTAGAACCATGTGCTTCCAACCTATGGTGCTGGAGAACTATGCCCTCAGCTCCATGTGAGTCTAAGCTCAGCCAGTTCTTATGGCTATTTTCCCCCCTCTTTTTCCCCTCAGGCACTCTCACCTAGACCTTTGTTATTCAGACAGTTATTGAGCTGTCCTCAAGCAGCTTATTGCCTCTCCAGGAAAAAAAAAAAGTTCAATTTGTTAACTTTGCAGGCCTCTGAAATAAAAACCCTGAGCTTTCCCAACTCCAGGGCTAGTCTGTGAGTTTTCCATGTCAAAAGAACTCTCATCTTTATGACAGCACCATCAATTTCCCCTGCATCAAACAGCATGTTGTGACAAAGCAGAGAAGCAGAAAGTTGATGGAAGGTGAAAATACCTTGTAATTTTTTAAAGAGCCATTTGCCAATATCCTTCAACTCTCCTTTACTTGCCTCAAAAGTTCATTGAAGAATTTCAGAAAATCCAAGGTCTTGGCTAGAGTCACATCAGGGAAATTATGTAAAGCAAAAGAGGCAAAGATCAGTACCTGAAGGTAAACTGATTGCATGTAGAAGGGTTGTCGTTGATGTCTTCAATGATGAAAGTTATCTGAGTTCGGTTCTCCTGACCCCCTTTGGGTCTGTCCTTCACAAGAACTTCCAAAAGGATATTTGGATTCTGTTTCAATTTACCAGCATCTCGATTTAGCCTGCTGGCTATTTGAATGGTACCAGTCACTATTCAGACAAGAAACAAAGGTAAGAACTTGATTTCTTGAAGAGGAAGAAAGAAGGATTACATAGGTGCTTGTTTAGAGTCTAAAGGCTCAGGAAAAACTAGGAATAAGATTTCCTTAATGAGGGTAACTTATGTTGGGATGGGATTAAATTTCATCAATTTTGTAAACTTGAAGGACCATAGACTGAGAGCTAGAAGGTCAATTAGTTTAGCCCCTTTATTTATGTATAATGAATCTGAGAGCCAGAGTAGTTAAGTACAAGCTCACAGCAGAGAACTAGCAGCAGGGAGAGAATTCTAACCAAAGTCTTTTGAATTCAAATCCAATGCTTCTTCCAAAGGGTTATAAATAGAAGACATGTTCCTTTACAACCCAAATTAATATTGTGGTAGTGTTCAATCATTTTCTTTATGATCCCTTTGGGGGTTTTCTTAGCAAACATATTGGAATGGTTTGCTATTTCCTTCTCCAGTTCACTTTTCAGATGAGGCAAATGGGGTCAAGTGTCTTGTCCAGGTTCATACAACTAGTGAGCATTTGAGGTGGGATTTGAACTCAGGGAGATGAGTCTTTCTGTTTCCAAGCCTAGTGCTCTAGCCACTGTGCCACCTAGCTGTCCTAAATTAATTGTTGATGTTCAGTTGAGTCCATCTTTTTGTGATTCCATCTGGGGTTTTCTTGACAAAGATATTGGTGTATTTTGCCATTTCCTTCTTCAGTTCATTTTACAGATGAGGAAACTGAGATAAAAAGATTAAGTGATGTACCCAAGGTCAAATAGCTAATACATGTCTCAGGTAGTATTTGAACTCAGTTCCTCGGGACTCCAGGTTGGTTCTCTATCTACTGAGCCACCCAAGTGTCCCACTTAAATTAATATTATAGAACAATAAGATCAGTTGCTGCAGAGAACTGAGACTGAAACAGTGTGCTGAACTAGTTGAGGTTACCTGAATGTCTAATAAGTCTAATAATAAATAGATATCTGATATATTGCATTGTCAGCAAACAATTATCATCATCTTACATTTGTCTAGTATTCTAAGGTTTGTTAAGGGCTTTACATATACCTATAGGCACCTAGATGAGGCAGTGGATGGGATATGATACTGTTCCCTGTTGTACCATATTGCTTCCTCTACCAATGCAAATTGATATCTTTCCTGCAACTTCTACTCCAAGAGATCTTTCTAGGACAATGAGAAAGTGAGGGACTTGCCCAGGGTCACAGAACCAGGATGTGTCAGATGTCTTAGCTAATATCCACTATGTTAAATACAAAGGTATGGAGAATGGGTCAGGAAAAAGTTGAAGGGAGAAAAGTTCTGACTCAATATGACCAGAGGAGTTTTCCTTCTTATTATAAAACTACTTGCTCCCACAGAGAAAACTGACTAGAAAAAATTGCCCATTTCCCTCTGGGTCAATGTGATCCTATGTAATACTAGACTTTAATAATAAAGAATCCCAGTTCTCTGACAGGTTTAAAGAATATGTTCATATTTAACTGTTTTACAGTTACTGTCACTTAAATCCAATTCACTTGCATGTCATGGCATCATCTCTCTGCTATCAGACTGAAGGACAAATAACAAATAACAAATTTCCATTACACTAAACAGTTTTCAGAAGTGGGCAAGCACTATTGCTCCCTCTTCCCCTCTCCCATTCCTTTAAGAAACGTACTCAAAGTATTTTTCCCAAAGCCTATGGGGCACAAATGCCTTGATGTTCTACCTAGGTAACTCCTATATAAGCCCATTGACTTATGCAAAGAAAGTCATTAGAAAGAGTGCCTTTTTTTTTGCACTAAAGAAGCATTCTGTTCTTGTAAAGGGAAGAACAGAATCCAATAAAACACTGGATTTAAGGTGCATTTTTCTTTTCTTTTCTTTTTTGCAAGGCAGTGGGGTTAAGTGGCTTGCCCAAGGCCACACAGCTAGGCAATTATTAAGTGTCTGAGGTCAGATTTGAACTCAAGTACTCCTGACTCCAGGACCAGTGCTCTATCCACTGCACCACCTAGCCGCCCCTTAAGGTACATTTTTCAAAGAGACCAAAGTGTTCTTATAATTAACTCATCTCTAACAATACCCAGACATACCTCCATTTAATATCTTTAACTAGTTCCTTAAAAAAGGTAAATTAACATTGTAGGGGGAAACAACAACAACAAAATCCCATATTGCCGAGGTCAAGTAGTTCCATAGCAACAGTGTTATAAAAAGAAAATGTTCCTTGGGAGTCCAAATTAGTATTTTAGACTTTAAAACAAGTTGTTACAAAGAATTGAGGCTGTAATAGGGCTTAGTTGGATTGATGGGGCTCCCTGAATGTCAGATAATTTTAGATAGCTAATATACCAAATTTGTCAGAAAATAATCATAATAATATTTCTCATTTATCTATCACTCTAAAGTTTGCCAAGATTTTTTTTATATACAAGATGCAAAGATCTATTTACATATAGGTGTGGCAGTAAAAAGACCTGGAATCAGGAAAATTTAAGTTTTAATCTGTCCCCAGTCATCTGTTAGGTTTGTGGGCAAGTTACTTAACTTTTATCTGTAAAATTGAGAAAATAATAGCACCTTCTTCTCAAAGTTGTAATTAGGATAAAAGCAATATTTATAATGGGCTTTATAAACTATAAAGCACTAACAAATACTAGGTATATGTACATATATATTTGGATGTACATATATACAAATATATTCATATACACATATTAAAATTATTCCTCACAACAAATTTATGAGGTAAAAGCTATGATTTTTCCATTTTACAAAAGAATCCAAAATGGCCCTCATAGCTCATGACTTCAGAGAAACATGGCCAGGGTCAGAAGACTTATAAATACAAAAAAAGACCAGTTGAAGAATACATATGGCAGCTCTATATGTGCACATATATGTGTTTATGACTTACATTGGTTTATTATGAAATGCTCATTGGGGGTGATGAGTTGATAAAGGAGCCTGCCCATAAAATCTTCATCATCAGGATCCTTGGCAGTGACATTTGCTACAATAGTCCCAGGGCTCAGCTCCTCTGGAATTCTGTAAACTCTTATTGAGCTGAAATACAAATACAGCAGAGAAGCAAATCAGTGATTGGGGGACTGGAGGTGGTGGTAGTCTAGATTAGGAGGTAGAGGCAAAGTGAGGAGTGCATTCACACTTTCTCCTCTACCCAATCTCTGGACAATTTCATAGGGAAGTCTTCCAAAGAACAGTAGTAAATTCTGCAAAATTGGGAATGTTTTGGAATACAAATCATCATCCCTAGTTTATCTGGATTATAAATATGAATTCTCATGAAATATAAGTACAGACAGTGACCAAAAGAAACACACACACACACACACACACACACACACACACACACACACACACACAGAGAGAGTGAGAGAACCAAAAATAGAAACAGAAACAGAGGATTGTACATGAATCTACAGGTCTCTATTTTATACAGCTCTAGTAGGTGACCTTACATACAATATGCTAAACTTGGAGTAAGAAAGAAGAAAGTTCAAATCCTGCCTCATGTCCTTACTGACTACATGACCCTGAGCAAATCATTTCATTTTTTGTGCCTCAATTTTCTCATTTATAAAATAGAGGTAATGATCATACCTTCTTCACAGGGTTGTTGTGAGAACAAATGAGAATTAAATTTGTGGAAATCAATGAGTTCAATAAGAAGTTTCATTCCAATAGGAGAGACAACATATAAAGAGGACTATTAGCTAAGGGAGTGAATTTTGATCTAGGAAGTCACAAAAATGGTGAATAGTGGTCTACCATAAGCACATCCTTTCCAGAGCAATGGTAGAGGTTCAGTTCTAAGACGAAGAAATGGAAAGAGGGGGCTGGAGAAGGATAGGTGACATAATAGCAAGGCAGAAAATAGCCAGGGTGAAGAGGAGGATGGATAATCATGGGGAATGGAGAACAGAAGGGCTTAACTCTTTGCTGATAAGTCTTCTTGAGGGTGGGACAAAAGCAAAAACAAGATGGCAAAGTTATGAGAGACCTGAGTTCAAGTGCTGCTTCTCACTCATTCCTGGCTGTGTAACTCTGGGCAAGTCACTTCTTAGTGCTCCACTAATAATCTGATATCAGATATAACATGGGCTTTTACATAATAAATTCTTAATAAATGTTTGTTGAATTAAATAGGATAATGTGCTGTGTTATAAAATAAACAACAGCAACACACTAAAGAATTCCTACTTTTTAGGTCTTGATAGACTCTGCCAAAACATGCAGCTGTTTACAAACATGTTTGCTCTTGCATGGGCAGAGCATCTGGCCAACTGACAACCTCATCATTTTCCATCTGGATGATTGGGTGTCATCTAAAGAAAACTTCCACTAGTTTCTTTTCCTAAACCTAAAAGGAGAGCAATGAAAAAGGTTCCTGACAGATCTCAAGGGTGAGAAAACACCTGCCAGGGTGCTGCTATCTGTGAATTGTACTGTGAGTCAATCACTTCACTTAGGGACGATTTAGTATGATCCAAGCACATTTACAAATTCTGTCTCCTATGAACTCTAAAAACCAGCTCACTTTCCTCTTCAAGATCCTGTTAACCTGATTTTCCACTTCCCTGATTAGAGCAATGCAGCAGAATGGCTCAAGTCACACTTCACCTTTCACTAAAGGGTTGTTTGTGCGTCAGTAGTGATGTATGGTGACAGTTCCTGACCCTGTATCCAGTCTTTGATGTCACAACCTATTTATAAATAGGCTGTGCTGTGTGCTCAGGGATGTGGGATGTCAGCTAAAATCCTCATCTCTATCTCTCTCCCTTTTATCCGGGAACCAGCATAGATGTATTGTTTGGTTGCTCCTGGAAGGCCCAAATGAGAGTTTGCTTGATATTGTCCCACCTAAACTTAGATCAAGTAAAAGTGTTCACCATTCAGGAATCTAGAAGCTTCATTGTAAAGGTTATGCATGCTAAGGTGGAAGGCTGGAAGATATATTAAAGTGGAGGTCACAGGATAATAGGTAAAGAACTTGAAGGACTTATCTAATTCAACACTATCATTTTGCAGATGAGAGAGGTTAAGTGACTTGCCCACAGTCACACAGGTAAAGCAACAGAAGGATTAGGTGTGGGTATAGGAAAGAGAAACTAATTCAATTTATGGTGAAAAGATAAGTCAATTTGTCAGATACCTTGAATGATTCTATAACAAAAGATTATGTGGTTGCTAAGGCATTTCAATGATAATAAGAACTGGTCTATATGGGGTTTTTTTTAGGTTTTTGCAAGGTGAATGGGGTTAAGTGGCTTGCCCAAAGCCACACAGCTAGGTAATTATTAAGTGTCTGAGACGGGATTTGAACCCAGGTACTCCTGACTCCAAGGCCGGTGCTTTATCCACTATGCCACCTAGCCGCCCCTCTATATGGTTTTTTAAAGTTTTCAAAATATTTTACATTCATTATCTCATTTGAGTCTCCAGAGAACCCTAGGAGATATCACAAAATATCATTCCCATTTTACAGAAAAGGAAACAGGGAAAGCAAAGTGACTTTGCCCATAATCACAGAACCATTAAGTGTTAGAGGTGGGATTCAAGATAATAGGTGAAGAGGTAGAAGGCCCCTCATTTTATGGAGGAAGAGACTAAGGGTCAATTTACTCAAGGTCACCCAGGCTGTAAAAGGCAGAGACAGGATCTGTATTCTGGTCCCCATTCCAAAACTCATCCTCTTTCCATCATCATACAATGCCTTTTAATTTCCTGCTTCCAAGTCCAAAACTCTCTCCACTCATACCAGGCTGCCTTTCATCTTACATTGGCTTTATTCACATCTGTAAATGTAGTTAAACTGAGCAACTGTTTTTCACATTTTCCTAGTGACTCACTGGTCTCTTGCAAATGTTTTTGGGAACCAAAGAGACAGATGATAAAAGATACTGTGCCTCTGTAGCCAAATAATAAAAGTATACTAGGGTAGGACTTCAAAGATAGGATAAGAAACATCAGATCATGTAATGGTAGCTATGCTCACTGGGTTAAGCCATCAAATAAAATTTCCCTATTACCCAAAAATAGATACTAGGCCTTCCTCACCACGGGGAACCATCCCAACATCTATTTTCCCAAAAAGGCAGAGAAATGAAAAAAATATATAAAAGCCTTAAGCCAGAATGAATTGATGAGAGAGAAAACCAGACAGAGATAGAAAAACAGAAACAGAGATTGAGACAGAGCACACACAGAGACAGAATCAGGGAGAGACACAGAAACAGAGAGACAGAAAAATTGACCATTACTTTCTTGTCTTTCCTTTAGGATAAAGAAAGCACAGGTCAGCAAGCATGAAAGCCCTTTGAAATTATGCCTCTCCACTTCCCCATCTCAGTGATGGATCACTTAATCTCTAGAAATGAAACAGAATAGGAGAAAAGATGAGCTTTGGATTTACCTGGTAAAGTAAGGACTTTCATCATTAACGTTTATGATGTTCACTAGGAATGTTCTTGTGATTTTAAGCTTCCCACTGTCCTCTACTTCCACATCAAACACATAACTGTCGGGAAGAAACAAACTCAGGTTTAGATAATTGTGAAAAATAGGGTAAGAGACAGTTCATAGGATAATAGATGTAGAAGCCCTCATGTTACAGATGAGCAAATAGTCCTGGTAACATTAAGTGATTTGCCCAAGGTTAGAGAGATAGAAAGTGGCAATGTGGTATTCAAACTCAGATCCTAGGACCACAGATACAGTACTTTATGATAGATTTAAGCAAAAAGAACCTGGAGCAACGTAAAGGCAGGAGAGAAAATTGACCATTTAATAATGTGACATTATGACGATTCTCTTCTTTTTGTCCATCTTTCCAAAACACCTTCTCCATTTCTCTTTCTTATCTCTTATTCTTTTCTCCTGAGTAACTCACCTGTACACTGGAATCTTACCTGCAGCCATCTCACTTGTGTTCTTCCTTATTCCTCAATTCACAAAGTAGAAGGAAGACCTAAAATGAACTCCAGCTGATTCAAGTGCCCCACCATCCCCTTCTCAGCCACTTTTCCTGATAGGATAGGAGGACTGGGCAGAATCATTTATATAATTTCCTCAACTTTGCTTTCCATATTTAGACACCATCTAAGTGTAGTGCAAGTTAGAAACAGAATACTCAGGGTTACACATCCTTAGAAAGTCCTTATCCATAATCTTCCATCAGTGATTGTTCTTCCTTGTGCTCCCACCTATCCACACAAATGTATCCAAACTGGCATTGGCCAGTCCCTACCTGTTGTGTCCTGCTTCGAAATCAAATGTTGCTGTGGAGAAAAGGATGCCATTTGTAGAGACATTGAAGTACTTCAAGGGAGAGATCAAGGAAAACTAAAAAAATAAATAACAAACATAAAACTATAAGTGACAGGCCGTATCTCTTTTCACCAGAGGCATATTTGTCTGGTCACTATAAACCAGTGACTAAACAAATAGTCTTGGTCAATAGAATACTCTTGCTTGTTTGGTGTTTTTTTTTTTGTTTTCTTTTAGGAATGACCTCCAAAAATAGAAATTCTCAGGCTTAATAGTTTCTTGGCTAAGAGCTGTCAAGATCTGCCAGATGCATTGAGGTGCTGCCCTGGGAAGGGAGCCATTGGCTCTTGCAACAGTAGGATGACTATAAAATGTGTCCAGTCTGAGAGAGACCTTGCTTCAATCGAAAGTTCCCTTGTTCTGGCACCATTGTTACTACTTCTGTTTTCCTCCATACATACCTGGCTTTGCACCCATTCACTGCCTTGGCTTCATCACTGGTTTCTGTGTGTTTCTTGGCTCTGATTTGTCTACTTTGGCCCTCCTGAGACCTAGTTTGTCACTCCATCTCAGGGACAGCCCAGCATGAGAGGGTCACCCTGTCGTGTGAGCCAGTACACAAGGGACCAATCCAAAGAAAATACAAAGCCCCACCATCTGTCAGTGCTCGGTAAAATTCACACAGACAGAGCCTTAATATGTGGAGTAGATAATCTGATTCTGGCTGTAGTAACTACTTATTAACCAGGGGCTTCTAGTGCAGTTACTGAACTACTCAACTCAGCTCCCAGTTGGAGAAAAGAGAGAATGCACAGAAAATAGAGTGAAAAGTTCCTTTGAGGTCAGATTAAAGTTTTTATGAGACTTTGTCAGAGATACTTTTATAAGCCAAAAAGAATAATTCTAGTAGATAGAACTAGACAGGTGAAAAATCGTAGGCTATGGAGCTGGACAATAGGCATACTACCTATGAGATGAAGGTGAGAAGGGTTCATATGAGGGAGGGACCTTAGAGTGCAGTTTGTCTAAGGATTCTTTTTTTTTTGCAAGGCAATGGGGTTAAGTGGCTTGCCCAAGGCCACATGGCTAGGTAATTATTAATTGTCTGAGGCCAGATTTGAACTCAGGTACTCCTGACTCCAAAGCCAGTGCTTTATGTACTGCACCACCTAGCCGCCCCTGTCCAAGGATTCTTAATCCAAGGTCGATGAACTTGTTTTTTAAAAAATACTTCGATAACCATATTTCAATTTTATAGTTTTTCTTTGTTAATCTATGCATTTTATTTTCTGCATGTAAAAGCATTATTCTGAGAAGGTACACCATAAGTTTCAGTCAAATTGCCAAAGAGATCTGTAACATACACACAAAAAGGTTAAGAATACCTGAATTACTCCAAAATCTTTATTTGAAAGGAAACAAGCTTGAGACCCCAAAAAGTTAAGTAGTTTGCCCATAGTAATAAAAACTGGAGCTGGAATGTGAACTTGGGTCCTCTAACAATTAAAAAAATATATACTATGTGCCCTGCTTATTTCCTTGAAAGTTCCTTGCATACATAATTTTTCCATACATCTCCTACTCCTTGTTTCATCTAATGCAATCTAAGCAGAGTTGAGAAGCAAATAATGACAACAACAATATTCTAAATGAAATCCAGCCTCTTACTTAAATCCCAGACCCTGAAGAAAAATTTTGCAAAGCTCTCAGCCATCAGATGTCAGATTCCCCTGTATAATTTCTTGGATTACAGGGGAAACTCCAATAAAGTAAATAAAAACAACAGGCAAGTTTTTTAGGTACAAGTAGACAAAAGACATGGATCTGAGCCCCAGATCTGCCTCTCATTAGCTTAGTGACTTGGTGTTAAGCATTGGGGATATAAAGACAAAAGTGAAACAAATCACAGCTTCTCCAATCTTGTTTGCGCATTTATAAAATGGGGTGACAATACTTGTCCTACTTAAATCAATCAACAAGACTTTATTAAGCAAGTATTCTATTCCAGGAATTATGCTAGGTGTGGGGGGATACAGAGACAAGTGGGGGGGATACAGAGACAAAAGGGAAATAGTCTCTTCTCTGAAAAAGTTTAAATTCTATCAATGGGAAGCAATATGTACTCACACATACCCACACAATTGGAGTACATAAGTTCATTTTTGGGGACTGGCACTGGCAATTGGGTGGAAAGGATTCAGGTAAGAGACTTGAAGGTAATTTGGGATTATATGAGATGAAGGTGAGAAGGGTTCATATGAGGCACAGCCAGTATAATAACATGGGGACAGGACATATTGTCATATATGAAGAACAGCGAGAAGACTAGTTCAGCTAGACAAAGAGGTTATGAAGGAGATTAATGTGTAAGAAAACTAGAATGTTAGGTTGCAGACATGTTGCAAAGGGCTTGAAATGTCAAACAGAGGTGTTTGTACTTGATCCTAGTTGATGGAAAACCACTGGGATTTGCTAATCAGGTCAATGGCAAGGTCAGACTTGTGGTTTAGTAATATCACTACAGTAGCTGTATGAAGGATAGATTGCAAAGAGGAGAGGCTGAATGCAAAGACCAATTGGAATGCCATTATAATAGAACAGGCAGGAGGTGATGAGGTTCTGATCTAGAATGGTTATGGCATAAGTGGAAGGATGGGGAACAGATTTGAGAGATGCCCTAAAGGGAGAATTGATCAGTTTTTAGGAACTAATTAACAGAATGAAGGAGAATATAGACTCCAATATGGTTCTGTAGTTCCAAATACAGATGACTGGAGGATGGTGGTGTCCAATACAGAAATCGAGTAATTCAAAAAAGTGGCTAGAGATCCATTTGGATAGTTTAAAGTGGAGATGCCTAAAAGAATTAGTTCAAAATATTCAAAAGATGATGGAACTGGAACAGGAAAACAGATTAGGACATACCTAGGAGTCATTTCCATAGAAATGCTAATTAAACATATGGGAACTGATCAGGACACCAAGAAACACTATCACTATGTAGATAGAATATAGGTTATACACAGAGTTAAGGCAAATGTTCTTGTTTCCTTCTACATAACTATATGTGCCTGTAGACACACACACACACACACACAATACTTTTGTATCTAAGACCTCAAAGTTCCTTTTTTGGAAAAAAGGAAAAAGCATTATTTGTAGATAAATTACTCATATACATATGTATTTGTATATATATATGTACATATACATACATACATATATATATATATATATGTATATTTGTTGCGAGCAATGTTTTACTAACCTAGGAAATTTTCTTCAGTCTCACCTCCACTAATGAATTCCCCTTGACAATAAATTTAGCAAGAGTGTACAGTGATGGCCTAGAGGAAGAAAGCTAAAGGTGCAGATTTTTTGTTTTCAGAGTTGTAACTAGGCTGGGCTAACTGGGGTTTTGCTCCAGGGCACCAAAATTTAGAGGTTTGTGACAACACTTACACTTCTTCAGCAGGTGGAAATAGCTGAGTTTAGCATGAAGTTAGAAAGAATAAATACTTAAAATGGGAAGCTACCAGATGCTTCCACCCCCTGGTTGCCACATCTAGGGTGAATTCTCTGCCTTCTATAAGGTATCAGCCTCAGTAAGTTCTGGGGTTTTTACTTCCTCTATTTTCTGACCCCTCCTCCATACCAACATCTGAATTTCTCTTAAAAAGTTGACTTGGGGGATACGTGTCATTTTACTTGTCCTACTGAGATGTTATTTACCATAGGTGAAAAATGCTAGCTAAAGATCAGTTTTGTTTTGCCTGTTTTTGGTCTATTTTCCTCATACCTCAATTTATCTTAGGATCAGGCTTGTTTCTTTCATTTTTGAATCTATTTGCCATGTCAACAGAAATAACCCCTCTCCCTCTTTGTACTACTACAAAAAGAGAAGTAGACAGACTCAAAATACTGTATAGGATGGGCATTTGTCAGAAAATTTGTATAGCTTTCTGAACATTCAGGCATTCTCCATTTTTAAAGACTTGTTTAACCAAAGCAGTTCCCCTGATATTCATTCTTAGAAAACAGAAATTAAATAGAATGAAAAGAAATCCCAGCCCCCCTCTTAGCCTGATACATTAACTGCAGTTGCTAAGAAAGCTGCTGAGTAATCAGATCAATTCTGTTAACAAATTCTTGTCAAATGACTTCTTCAGTTTGCCTGCTGGGAATATTACTTTACCAGTCACCCAATGTTTCTACATTTGCAGTCCTTTATTATAGCTGTGGTTTGCTCAACCACTGAAAGTTTTCAGTTTGGGAGACAAAGAGTCAGCATTTCCTGCCCTGATCACCCCCCCCCCCCCCATTGGTTACTTGGTCTCAGAGGGGAGTTGAGATAAAGTCTTGCCCCACTTTCCTAGAATGTCAGGATCCCCAAATGAGCCAGGCTCTCTCTCTGTCTTGAAGTTTGGACCACCAAACAGCAAACAGCTCTTTCTTATTACTCAACTGAATGTTTCCATTTAAAAAAAAATAAGATGCCCTAATCCCTTGTTTTTTATTTCTCACTAATCAGTATACTACTTTTATTTAAAGCTTCTCCTTCTTCTCCAAGATAGGATTGTTAAAGTTTGGAAATGTGCAAAAGTCATCTTTTCTGCATAATCCCTACAAATGAAATCAAAGGAGAATCTTTTGGGCAGGGCAGAATGCCATCTTAGAGTTTGTAAGAGACAAGACAGAAATTTTGGATATATTTTTCTCATGTACCAAAGATTTGGGGAGAGTGTATTTCAAAGATTTCAATGAAGATATTAGTAGGATCCCATGCTGCAAGAAAGACAACTCAAGAAGAGGAGACTCTGGAGAAGAAAATTCTGATGACTTCATCATAAATGATGGATGTGCAAATAAAAAAGGGGATATCTAAAAAAGACCAATGAGCTTTCATTGAGAGATCAGCAGCAGCTCAGATTTTCAAGGACATTTGTATACTAACATAATTGTTTTAAGCATCATAAACAAAATGGAGGGAGAGGAAGAGGGAGGAAGGAAAGAGAAGGAAGGGAGAGAGGGAGGAAACAAAGGAAGGGACGAATAGAAAGAGGAGTGGAAGAAGGGAGAGGAATCAATAGAGGGAGGTAGGAAAGAGAAGAAGGAATTAAGAAGAATGGAGAGAAGGAATGGGAAAAGAAAAAACTAAGGAAGAAAAGAGAGAGAAGTATTAAAAAAAAAAAAGAAAGAAAACAGCAAAGAAAATAAGAGTAGGGAAAAAAAAGAAAATTGAAGCATTTTCTAAATCACACAGACCAGATTAGTAGGAAGGCCAGAAGGAAATGCCAACAAGCTGGAAATCTTTGAAATTTACACATTGAGGGGTGGCTAGGTGGCACAGTGGATAGAGCACTGGCCCTGGAGTCAGGAGTACCTGGGTTCAAATTGGGTCTCAGACACTTAATAATTACCTAGCTGTGTGGCCTTGGGCAAGCTACTTAATCCCATTTGCCTTACAACCCCTCCCCCCAAAGAAAGTTACACATTGAATATGTTGTACCTGTAAAGAAAAATCAGTTGCACATAGTAGAAATCCATGGTTTCATGTGCAATATCTTTTCCCATCCTGCTTTGTGCATGGTAGTGTTCATTTCATTTGGTGTTCATTGAATTCAGAATGGAAAAAAACTTTTTTTTTGTTTTTTTCAAGGCAATGGGGTTAAGTGACTTGACCAAGGTCACACAGCTAAGTAATTATTAAGTGTCTGAGGCCCGATTTGAATTTAGGTTGTCCTGACTCCAGGGCCAGTGCTCTATCCACTGTGCCACCTAGCTGTCCCCCAAAACTTTTTTTTAAAAGAAAGAATTTTACTAGTTTTAGCAATTAATCTCATTTGTCACAAGCATTTTAATTCAAGAATTACAAGAAGAGACATGATGGGGTCTTGAAGTGACAGCTGAGAAGGATTCAATGAAAAGGATCTCCCAGGAGGCATGGGAAGGTCAATGTAACAGAGCACAGGTCAACCTAAGCAGATGTCCTGATAACAATTTGTTCTAATTTTCAAAAAAGGGAGAAGAGTGTAGTCTTCAAACTTTGGGCCATTGAGCTTAATTTTAATTCCTGGCAAATAAAAAACAAAAAGCAGCAAAAAACCTCAAGTACAATGTATTATTTAAGGGATAATTAATGAACATGAGACCATAGGATCATAGATTTAGAGCTTGAATTTACCTCAGGGGCTGATAAATTCAAACTTCCAATTTTATAGATGATCTAAAAAAGGAAGTGGTAGTCAAAAGTATGACTTCCTCAAGCACAGTTTAAGTTAGAAATTATTATTTACCCTTTTGATAAGATTTCTAAACTACTAGATCAAAGTCAGGATTTGAATGCTGATCCTTGGATTCTAAAGATATTGTTCTTTTTTACCTTACCACAGCAACTTCCTTGGGAGCTACTAGGGAAGCTTGGAACTGAGCACTGGGAAAATTATTTAAGATGATGTAATGATGTAATGATGTAAAATTTTATTAAAGGCATTTAATATTCAAAGTGACAGAAGGGTACTTCTGAAGTATGTAATACCACTACTATAACTTTCAGCTGGCTATAAATTAAAAAAGACAGAGCCTGCAACAAATAGTAATAATCATCTAGAGAAACTCCTAGCTGAGATCCTTTCTTTTTAGAGATAGACTTGAAAATACTTGAAGTTAATAAAAACAAGGTATGTCTTTTGCACTTAGAAATTAGTGATTATCATCTAGAGAAATACCTAGGGCTGGGATCCTTTCTTTTTAGACATAGACTTAAAAACAGTTTAAGCTAGTGCTTAGAAATTAGGCATTATCAGGGGTGGCTAGGTGGCGTAGTGGATAAAGCACTGGCCCTGGAGTCAGGAGTACCTGGGTTCAAATCCGGTCTCAGACACTTAATAATTACCTAGCTGTGTGGCCTTGGGCAAGCCACTTAACCCCGTTTGCCTTACAAAAAAAAAAACCTAAAAAAAAAGAAATTAGGCATTATCAAATGGAGCCATAATCAAAAGAAAGACATAGACAATATGTTTCAAGAAAACTTCAAGGAAAACTGCCTTGAGATCCTGGAACCAAATTGCAAGATAGGCATTGAAAGAATTCACTGATCATCTCAGGAAAGATATCCCAACACAAAAACTCCAAGGAACATTATAGCCAAATCACAAAACTATCAGGTCAAGGAAAAGATACAGGAAATGGTCAGAAAGGAATGATTCAAATATCAGGAAGGTCACAGGATTAGACCAGATTTAGGAGATGCAACATTATGGGAAGGAAGGAAAGGAACTAGGACAACAATTAAGAATCACCTACCTGGTGAAATCAAGCATAAATACTTCAAAGGGAAAAAGGGTTATTCGATGAAATAAAAGGATTCCAAGCTTTCATAAGGAGAAGACCAGGATTGAACAAAAAAAATCTGATCTCCAATAACAAGACCCAAGAGAAGCCTCAAGAGGTAAAATGGGGAAAGAACACAAAAGGGATTCAATGGAGCTGAACTGTTTACATTCCTACATGGGAAGAGTCTTAAAAAATTGCACCACATGGACAGCTAGGTGCAGTGGTGCAGTGGATAGAGCACCAACCCTGGAGTCAGGAGTACCTGGGTTCAAACCCAGCCTCAGACACTTAATAATTACCTAGCTGTGTGGCCTTGGGCAAGCCACTTAACCCCATTGCCTTGCAAAAACCTAAAAAAAATTGTATGACTAATAGTACAGCTAGAAGGAATATACATAGAAAAAAATGGTGAATTTGAGGGAATGACATAAAAAATAACTAAGGCATAAGAAAGAGGAGTACATTCAGTGCAGGAGGAATGAGAGGCAGAATGGAGTAAATTATTTCACATGAAGAGGCACCAAAAAACTATTACAATAGAGGGGAAAGCAGGTTAGTGAGCAATGGGCATTGCTTGAGTCTTACTCTCATCAGTATTGGCTCAAAGAGGGAATATTATTCACAATCAGTAGAAGGGGGGAAGATTAAGCAGAGTAGGGAGGTGGTAGATAGATAGAAACAAAACAGTTGAAGAGGAAACAGGTGACAGGAGAGAAGACAAACAGGAGGAAATATAGGATGCATAACTATGAATTTTATGAATTCCCCCATAAAATGAAAGTGGATAGCAAAGTAGATCAAAAACCAAAATATGTTGTTTCCAAGAAAGCAGAGAAAACATATACAGATTTAAGATAAAAGGCTAGAGTAGAATCTATCACACTTCAGCTGAAGTAAAAAAAAAACAAAACAGGGTAGCAATTCTGATCTCAGACAAAGCAAAAACAAAAATAGACCTAATTAAAAGAGCTAAGGATGGAAACTACATCTTGTTATAAGGTACCATGGACAATGAAGTAATACAAGTACTAAACATATACACACACACACACACACACACACACACACACACACACACATCTCAAGTGGCATAGCATTCAAATTCTTGAGAAATTGAGTACAAAATAGATAATTTTGATTACATGAAAATGCAAAAATAGATAATTTTGACTATATTAAATTAAAAAAGATTTTGTATAAACAAAACCAATTCAACCAAGATTAGAAGAAAAGCAGAAATCTGGGAAACAATCTTCACAGCAAGTGTCTCAGATAAAGGCTTCATTTCTCAAATCTATAGAAGATTGATTTTATAAGAATCCAAATCTTTCTCCAATTGATAAATGGTCAAAAGATAAAAATAGACAGTTTTCAGATGAAGAAATCAAAGCTATCTATAGACATAGGAAGAACTGCTCTAAATCTCTTTTGAATAGAGAAATGCAAATTAAACACAATTTTGAGGTACCGCCTCACACCTATTAGATTGGTTAATATGACAGAAAAGGAAAAATGATAAATGTTGGAAAAATTGAGACACTAATGCATTGTTGGTAGAGTTGTGAACTGATCCAACCATTCTGGAGAGCAATTTTGGAATTATGCCCGAAGGACAACCAAACTGTACATATTATTTGATCCAGCAATATCACTTACTAGGTCTGTATTCCAGAGAGATTATAAAAAAGGAAAAGGGCCTATATGAAAAATATGTATAGCAACCCGATTTGTGTTGGCAAAATATTTGAAATTGATGTCCATCAATTGAGAAATGACTGAACAGGTGAATGTAATGGAACACTATTGTGAAATAAGAAATGAAGAACAGGCAGATTTCAGAAAAAACCTAAAAAGGCTTGTATGAACTGATACAAAATGAAATGAGTGTAACCAGGAAAACATTGTAAACAACAATCAGCAAAACTGATAATCAGCTAAGAGTGACTCAACTCTTCTTAGCAACAAATACAAAAGACTAAACAAATACAAAAGCCTCACAAGGGAAAATGTTACCCAGTTAAAGAACTGAATAGAGTTTGAATATAAATCGGGAGCATACATTTTTCATTTACTTTATTCTTTTTTGTGACTTTTTTCTTTTGATCTGTTTCTTCTTTCACAATTGTGACTAATATGGAAATGTTTTAAATGATAGCACATGTGTAACCTATATCAAATTGCCTACCATTTTCAGAAGAGGGGAGGGAGAAAAATTTGGAACTCAAAATCTTGTAAAAAGGAATACTAAAAATTGTTTTGACATGTAATTGAGGGGGAAATTGGGGGTAAATGCTATCTTAAAATATATGGGTAATCCAGAATACAGATAATCTATATGTGGACCACTTGGATAGCTGAGTGTTGATTACTCTATTTGCCAATTTATTTTCATCTTCCTCCTTTGTCCCACCTCGACTTTCTTCTCCCCTTTTTTGGAAAGAACAAGAAAATTATTATTTCCCATAATTCTCCCTCTCATTTTCCCCTCTTTTTCCTTTCTTATTTCTCCTGGCTTTCCTTCTTTGATATAGTAGTCCAGGCTGCCTGGAGAGGCTCCTCAGAGACTTTGAAGACATGAATCGGTTTCACAGCTGGAGGCAGAGTGATTTACTACAGCAATTCCTCAATTAAAGTACTTTCTCTTTTTCTATGATTGGACCTTTCCATAGGGAATTAGTGTCTTTTGTAGAAGGTAGAATGTGTATTATCCTCCCTTGCAGACAAAGGATTAAGTTAGAGGAGCAATAGTATTGTGATCTGACTGGACTGGTAGTAGAGGTAAGGGGAGGTGGGGGAGAAGGAGAAAGTCCCTATTTCCTTTTTGTCTCACTGTTTGATTTATTCATTTGTTAATTTTTATACCTCTAGCTTTCTTTCCCTCCTTCCCTCTCACTTCCCATGAGCTGGCAGTGAACCATGAGTGGTCCTTACCTTCAGTCAAAGATGTTTAAATCATGAACCTGAAACTCAGGGGGAAAAGAAAATCAAAATGTCAAGACCAGTTTTCAATCATATTATAGAGTCATAAAGATGGAAGAGATCTGTGTAATTACCTAGTTCAACTCCCTCATTTTACAGATGAGGAAAGGGGTCCAGAGAGACTTATTCAGGTCACACAACTAGTTAGTGACAGACAAGAATTCAGATCTCCTGACTTCTGACCTGCTAAACCAATCTACTGGCAAAGTTTATTTTTGTTATCACCAGTAATAAATCTAGGACTTGAAGGGATCTTAGAGGACCTCTATCTCTAAGCCTTCATTTTACAAATGAGGAGGAAAAACATCTCTGGAGCTAGAGGAACTAGGTTCATGTCTTTGCCACTTTACCTATGTGACCCTGGGAAAGAGACACTTTTCAGGATTGAATTTTTCCCAACAATAAAAGTATATTGGACTGATGCCCCTCTCAACTTTAGAGCTATGACCTATGAAAACATTTATTTGGGGAGGTAAAATGATTTGCTTACTAAGGTCACACATTTGATAAGTGTTAAAGATGAGATCTGAGCTCAAGTCTCCTCTGACAGAAACCATTTTTCACTGTTCTTAGAGGCAGAAGCCTTAATTTTTAGTCCTGATTCTGATATTGACCAGCTATATGACCAATGTCAAGTCATTTAATTTCTCTTGGTTTAATTAATTTAGAGATTTTAATTTTTGGTTAATTAATTTTATTTGTAGCCCTGATGCCTAACATAGTGGATTGTTGTTATTGGATTTTTTTAAGGCAATCAGGTTAAGTGACTTGCCCAGGGTCACATAGCTAGTAAGTATTTGAGGCTGGATTTGAATTCAAGTCCTCCTGATTCCAGGCCTAGACTGTTAACTGCCCCCATAGAGTTTGATACAAGGTAATGATTAATGAATGTTTTTAGATTTGTTCATTCATATATTAATTTTATCAATGAGGAATTTTATGCCCAGAAATATAAATACATATCAAGATTATGAAGCAAGTTAATGATAAAACTGAGTTTATAACTCTGACCTTCTAATTTTCATTCTTTTCTGTCTACTGCATCATAATGAGAGGATCAAAGGTTTATGAAGGTTGACTAGTAAGTACCAGATGGTCATATACTTCCCCCTTTAATATTGTCAGCGAACATTAATTAAATGTCTGCTATTTGCCAGGCATGTATTAGGTGCTGGGGAGGCAATGAAAGGAGTACCTTTAAAGGCCTTACATTCCATCTGGTGAGACAACAAATACACATATATTCCAAAGAGGTATAAATTGATTTTGACATAGAGGTTAGTGAGGATCAAGAAAAGACTCATGATAGAGAAGAATTTCAGTCAGGTAGTTATTAAATGACTATCATGTGTCAAGTATTGTTCTATGTGAAAACTGAGCTGATCTTTGAAGGATATTGAGTATTCTAGAAGGAGGCAGTGAGGAGGGCATGGGATTATAATAGTGGAGAAGAAATATTTTAATGTACAAGAAACAAGAATTTCAGTTTGACTGGTGTGAAGTATACCTGAAAAGGGGCAACTAGGTAGGGCAGTAGATAAATCACCAAACCTGGAGTCAGGAAGACTTGAATTCAAATCTAGCTCAGACAATTACTTACTAGTCATGTGACCCTAGACAAGTCATTTAATCCCTATTTGTATCTTCAGAATACTTTGGAGAAGGAAATGGCAAACCACTGCAGTATCTTTGCCAAGGAAACTCTATGGGATCACAGAGATTTGGACAGAACTGAACAACAACAATGAATTCAAATCTGGAAAGGTGAGTTAGAAGGGCTTTGTAGCCAGTCAGAGGAGTTTGTATTTGATTATAGATGTAATAGGGAGTGGAACAGTTAGGAGATACAATGGATAGGGCACTTACTTGTCTTAGAATCAAAAGGATTTGAGTTCAAATTCAGTCTCAGGTATTTTTTAGCTGTGTGACCCTTGGTAAATCTCTTAATCCCAATAGCCTTGATGCCCCTCACCTTCCCCTCAAAATAAACCAACAAAACAAAAAGCCTCAAGAAGTATTAAGGAGCCATTGGAATCTATTGAGTAGTCAGCCAGTCAATAAATAAGTCTTTATGAAGTATTCAATATGTGCTAAACAGCAGGGTTATAAAGAAAGGCAAAAATAGTTCCTGACCTCTAGGAACATACATTGAAGTGGGGGAGACCTGCAAATAATTAGATGCATGAAAGACATATACATAGTAGTTGAAAGGCAATAGAAGGGGTGGCTAGGTGGCGTAGTTGATAAAGCACCAGCCTTGGAGTCAGGAGTACCTGGGTTCAAATCCGGTCTCAGACACTTAATAATTCCCTAGCTGTGTGGCCTTGGGCAAGCCACTTAACCTCATTTGCCTTGCAAAAACCTAAAATAAAAAGGGCAATAGAAGGGAAGGCACTAGCAGCTGAGAGAGTGGGGCAAGTCCTCATGCAGAGGGCAAGACTAGAACTGTCTGATTGTGCATGGAACTGTAGATCTTGCTACAACTTGCTATTCCCTTTAAATATATAATAAATATAAAAATTTTCTTCCCCCACCAATTTTCTCCCAGTCTTAAGGGAGGCAACAAAATCAAGAAGTAGAATTGGTAATAGAGGGACAAACTCTATGAAGAATGGGAGACATGGTTAGTGCAAAGAGACAGAAAGGAGAGACAGAGGCATAGTAAGTAGGCCAGTGGGTTTGATTGCAGAACACATGGAGGGAAATGAAGTATAAGAAGTCTGGAAATACAAGAAGCAGTCAGATTGGCTGTGAGGAACTACCTGGTCAGGCCCATATTTCAGGAAGATCATTTTGGGCAGCTAAGTGGAGAAATAATTGGAGCAGGGAGAGATTTGAGGCAAGGAAACCAGTTAGTAGACCACTGCATTATGAATTAATGCAGAGGGAAATGAGCAGAACATTATACACAATAGGTGATGATCCACTATGATGGACCTGCACAATTCAAAAGTATAATAATCAAAAACAATTCTAAAAAGAGTTATGATAGAAAAATAACATCTACATCCAGACAAAGAACTGTGGAGTTTAAAGGTAGATCAACGTTTATTATCTTCAATTTTAAAAAGCTGTCATATATATTATATTTTTTCTAATTTTTTTCCATTTGGATTTGATTCTTCTTTCAATATATGATTAATATGGATCTATGTTTAGGATGGTTATACATGTATAGCTTATATTAGATTGCTTTCTGTTAGGGATTGGGAGAGGGGAGAGAGGGAGAAATATGCAAAACCCAAAACCTTGCAAAAAATGATTGTTAAAAACCACTATTGCATGGAATTGGTAAAATAAATAAATAAATAATTTAGTAATAAGACCTTGCAATAGCCCGTGCAAGAGGCAATGGAAGTCTTTACTAGATTTGGGACTGTATGAGTGGAGATGTTATGGAAATAAAATTGACTGACTTAGAGCTGTGCTTTAGGGATTTCATTTTGGCAATTGTGTAGAGGATGAATTGGAGAGGGGAAAGACTTCAGGTGAGGAAACCATTTGAGAGGCTATTGAAAGAGTCCAACTGAGAGATTATAGCATGATACATCCAAACCTAGAGGGACCTCAAAGGTCATCTACTCCAATTCCCTCATTTTAGACATGAGGAGGTAAAGTCACCTGCCCAGGGTCATACAAGTAATAAATATTCAGATTGGAACCCAGATCTCTTGACTCCAAAGTCAGTATTCTTTCTGTTGTAGCAAGATGGTGATGATATGAACATGATGAAGAGGATGGATATGAGAGATGATATGGAGACTTAGCTAGTGATGAGATATGAAGGATAGGGAAAAGTGAGGAATCAGGGATAAGCCTGAGGTTGTAAACCTGGATGACTGGAAGGATGGTGGTGTCATGTACAGAAACTGGAATATTGGAAAGAACAGGGAAGAAAATGAGTTGCTTTAGACATATTCAGCTTGCAATATTTTTAGGACATTTAGTTTAAAATGTATAGTGGAGAACTGATGATGCAGGATGAACTGAGAAGAAATTATGACTGGATATGAATATCTGGGAATCACCTTGTAGAGATGTGTCTATACCTGAATTCAATGGAGTTGAAATTATTAAGAGAGAAGATAGAGAAGAGAAGAGGACTCAGGACAGAATATCTGGCTATAGCTACAATTATGGGGTGCATGATGAATGATGATAGCAAAAAAATCCCTGAAATGAGAGTTTCCAGGAGAGGAAGGAAAGAGACAGAGGAGGAGAGAGCAATCTATCACATCAAATGTAATAGTTTAAGTAGAGGATGAGAAAGGGCCATCACACTGGCCATTAAGAAATCATTGATAGCTTTGGAGTGAAAAGTTTCAGTTGGATGATTAAGTCAGAAAATAGATTTCAAAGCTTTAAGAAATGAGTCAGATGAGAGGAAGTAGAGGCACTAAATATAAACAACTTATTCTAAATCTGACTTAAAAAGTAAGGAAAGATATAGGATGATAGTTTAAGGGAATTGAAAGGTTCAGAGAGGAATTTTTTCTTTAAAATTGGGAGCCTTGGGAATGTTTGTGGATAGCTGAGGAGAAATCAGGAAATAGGAAGAGACTAAAGATTGAGGAGGATTAATGATTACAGAGAAAATCTTCCAGAAGGAGATGGGCATGATCACATGACCAGGTACAAATCAATGGGATTGATCAATGGGAGGAGAAGGATGACTTCTTCAACAGAAGTTGGAGTGATGGAGACCAAAATTGGGGAGGAATAAGGAATTTGGGGAATCCAGAGTAAGGAAAACAAAATTTCCTATGTCAATTAGTTTATTCTTAAGGCAATATTTCACTGACCATAGTTAGATTCTGAACAGTCCTTTGTTCTTTAGCCTCCTTGCTTTTCACTGGCTGAGTGAGCTGTACTGAGCTTCTCAAAGTGGATGATTTATTTCTATCTGCTGGGATTTCAAAGAGAAATCTCCAGAGAGTGATAGTACTTTACAGACCCTTAGAGTGTGTTAGTATTTCAGAACTGGGTATATTGACTGTGAAATGGATGGCCTGGTGTAATGGAGAGAGGGCTGGTTTAGGAGGCAGGAAGACCTGAGTTCAATCCTACCTCTAACACACACACACACACACACACACACACACACACTGTCTGGGTGACCTTGGGCAAATCACATCACTTCACAATGCTTTAAGACTTCAGAGGAAGATGCTGGCTCACATTAATAAATGGCATTTCCTCACTTAAGAGGATTTTCCTACTTTGAGACTGCAAGTCTAGCCCTTATGAACAGATAACCCTACAACTTGCTGAAAAGATACCTATTTGAGTAAGATACAGTCCAAGTTACCATCCATCTTATGGCCTAATGGGGGTGGGGTTAAGATACAAACATAGATAATTGTGACACATGATGGGTGCATTAGAGAGAAGGACTAAGGCACAGATTAGTCCTAGGAGGCTACTTAGATCAATTCCCCCCCCCACCTCTTTAGTCAGTCACTTGATAAGCATGGATTATCAATAAATGAAGTGCCAAGCAGGTTACAAGAAAAGGCAAAAGATAGCCCTGCCTTCATTGAGCTCACAGTCAAATGTAAGAGGCAACATGCAACCAGCTGCATTCAAATAAATTATGGTACAGGATAAATAGGAAATAACAGAGGGAAGGTACTAGCTCTAGAGACTAGGTGATAAGTAAGTAGTAGAGAAGAGATTGGAACCTAGCTACTGTGCAAATCCAGGTTTTGTTTTTCCTCTACTTCACATCACTGCTCCCTGAATGTGGTTCTAGGGGCACATCAGAGAATAGTTCAGAAGTACCATTGGCAAAAGAAGGAAAGTTCTTAAGAGTATTTTTTAACTCCCTTCTTGGGAAAGTAAAGACTTTGGAATAAATGTTCTCTGAGGTTCACATTTAGCCCCCAAACTGGCCTAGCATCTTTTGTTTTTCCTAGGAGTACAGGCCTCCTCTAAAAGGGAAACAGAAGCTGCTTTTCATGGAAATCAGAAAGCTACAGAATCTTAAAAAATTCAGATGTTTCACATCTTCCATTTCCATCCAAGGTTAATTCAACAACCAGACAAAAATATTGCCATGGTTGGGAAAACTATAATCAAATCATCTCCATGGTTATGTTTTATTGCTTCATTTACACAAGTTTCATAAAACTTTGATTCCCAGGATAGGAGCTAGGGGGAAACTATGTGCTAGAACACGTTTTGAAGCCTGACACTGGGGCTCTTATTTGGGGTTGATCTCTTCTTTCAGCCCATGGAGCTGTGTCAAGTTGATGAGGGAATTTGAGGACAAACTACATGGTGGGCTTCCTCCTTCCTCCTTTCTTCCTCCATTTTATAGTAGCAAAGTCAGAAATGAATAGCAGGGCCTGCCTAGGAAGGTGGCAGGGGGGAGCCACAAAAAAGCCACATGCAGCCTGAGGGACATATGCAGAAGGAGGGAAAAGTCAGAAAATCCATTTTGTCTTGGAGAATTTGGTAGGGTATGCATATATGAGGTTGTTTTTTTTTAAATCTTATCTTCATTTACGTTTTGTTTTTACATCACATTTACTTCTTAAATTGTCCTTCCTCCTCCCATGATCAATAAGCCTTCTTATCTTTTTTGTATCCAAAAGACAGCAAGTCTAGCCCTTATGAACAGATAAGTTCTGGAATATCTTTGAAATATAGTAGTGTCTGGAATATAGTAGACTGTGTTTAATAATATTTATCAATTGATTAGTCGAGAAAAGGAAATAAAAATAACAATAGTACCAATGTGCAAAGCACTTTATAAATATTTTTTCATTTGATCCTCATAGCAACCTGAGAGGTAGGTGCCATTATTATCCCCAAAAGAATAGATAAGGAAACTGAGGCAAAGTGAGGTTGATATGATTGCCCCAGGGTCCTACAGCTACTAAGTATCTGAGACCACTTTTGAATTCAGGGCTTTCTGACTCCAAGCTGAACTCTCTATCCACTGTGCAATCTAGCTGGAAAAAAAAAGGTTCAGTAAGACCAATGAACACATCTGCTAAGTATTCAGGTCCATTATCTCCCAATTCTGCAAAGAAGGAAGAGTGGTACATTTTTTTCCTCAACTCTTTGGGGGTCTAAGCTTGGTTATTTGAATATATATGGTTTTGGCAAAGGGTAAAACTTTAGATGTGTGATCAGAGGATATGAACAATCAATTCTCTAGAATGGTAATTAAACTATTAACAATCAGATGAAAGAATGCTCCAAATCATTAATAATTAGAAAAGCACAAGTGGAAGAAACCCAAAAGTTTGCCCTGCAAATTGGCAATGATGAAAAAAAATGAGAACAGTAAAAGTTGGAGAGGTTTTAGAAAGAAAGGCAAACTAATGCATTATTAGTGGAGCTCTAAATTGTTACAATCATCCTAGAATATAATTTGGAAATATACAAATAGATGATCAAAATATCCATATCCTCTGACCCAGTCTACTTGTATATCTCCAAGACCAATGACAAGAAGAAAGGATCCACAAGTACTAAAATAGCACTTTCTAGGGAAGTAAAAACTGAAAACAAAGTAGATACTCATTTATTGGGGAATAGCTAAACAAATTGTGGTGTGTGAATGTAATGCAGTAATAACTGTGCTAGGAGAAATGATGAATATGGTATATATGGAGAAGCATGGAAAGATTTATATCAACTGATATAAAATGAAGTAAGCATGGTTTGGAAAATAATAGACACAATGATTACAACAATATAATGGGAAGAACAATTACAAAATGATCAAAACTTTATATTGTGAAATTACAAAGGACAAGCTTGACCCCAAGGTTTCTTTGATCTATTGATTGTTTTTACTGATTTTTTTATTTATGGAAAAATCTTTGTTATAAGGTATTGATCACTGAGAGATATATAGGGGAAAATATAAGTTAAGAAAAATAAAAACTATCAATACAAATTTACCAAGATAACAAAAAAGGATGTGGGATTTGGGGGGGGTTTTGGTTTCCAATTTGGTGCCTTTTAAAGATAAATGTGAGGAGGAGGCAGCATGAAGTAGTGGGTATTGAATTGGCCTAAGGGTCAGGGAGATTTTGATACAAACAGTGGTCTCATGATCCTGGAACATCATTTAACCTTTCAGTGTTCTAGACAACTCCTTAAGATGATAAGTTTCAGAAAAAGTGCCGATTTGCATTAGTAGAGGAACTGTCCTCATTAGGAATTCCTTATACCAACAAAATCACAAGTCCAGGTCCCATTCCATATGAAGAGAAGAGCAAAGGAAAAATTGCCTTGTTTTCACAGCTATCCTTGTATGTAGGCAGAGCAATCTATTGCAGACTTAAGGCATACTATAAAGATCTGAACTCTGATACTTATTAACTGTGTGACCTTGGACAAATCACTTAATCCTGTTTGCCTCAGTTCCTCATCTGTAAAATGAGATGGAGAAGGAAGTGGCAAACCACACCAGTATCTTTGCCAAAAAAAAACCTTAAATGGGGTCATGAAGAGTTGGACAGGACTGAAAACAACTGAACAATAACAACATAAAGATCTTATCTAATATGATCTCTCCTCCTCTTTCCACCCCAATACTAGAAATCTCAACAGACCTTAATTTGTTTGTAACATTTTTTTAGAGTTAAGGGAAATATCTAGCTCTCATTCATGCAGGAATTAGCTTAATCAGTTTTGTCCTACTAATGGGGAGCAGAGATTACATTCCCTGAAGGAATAGGAGTTTTGAATGGTAGCGCTAGAGGGAAAAACACTTTTGGAATTTGGGAAATCACTGAGAGAAATGAAATCTGAGTGAGACACAATGAGAGAATCTGGAAACCCTACCCAGCTGGAAAACACATTGAACAGACAGCTGAACTAGAGTCAGAAAGCATGCATTTGCAGCAGGTTCTACCACACACTATCAGTGTTAGGTAAGTAATTTAATCTTTCAAGACCTCAATTTCCTCACACAAAACTTGACCTAGATGATATCTAATATTCTTGCTGGATATAGATCCATGGTCTTCCCATCTTTCTTCTTGAAACTGAACTTTTTTTCCCCTCTCTTTCACAGGGCTCTTTTCCTACTCCAGACATGACATGAGTTCAGAATCTTCCAAACAATTGACTCTTAGCTAGTTCTTCTTAACAATGTTAAAAAAAATCACCAATTTTTGGTGGTATTAGGAAGTAAGAGAGGGGCACAGATATTTTATTTGCTGTAAAATCTCACCAGGGGTAATCCTTGAATAACATAGTATTGAAAATGAAGGAGATCAAGTTCTAATCTCGTTTTTAAACTCCCAATTTTCCTCAATTCCAGAGCCTAAAGTCATCCTACAGAAACACTAAATTTCAGGTTGACACATGAATCAGTCCTGGTTCCCAAGTGGTAAAAGTGGATCACTCAAAGCCCCAGAATTCAAACAGCCTTTTTATTTTATTTTTTTCTAAAAACATATTCCATTGTCTTCAGGTAAAATGTAAAAATAGATAAGTCAAGCAGGTCCCATGGGTCTCCAGAACTTTCCTCTGAAGGCTTAAAAACTGTTTTTATGTTCTTCTTTCCCAAAGAGCCGATAGATGGATCATGGATCAATCCACCTGAGAGCAGAGTAAACACAAACTGCCCACTTCTGCACTTCAACTTCCTTACTTGAAACAGTCTTGGCCAGTGACCAGTTGTGTGTGTGTGTGTGTGTGTGTGTGTGTGTGTGTGTGTGTATGTGTATGATCCTGGCACACAACATACCAGAGCCAGAATAGGCCAAAAAAGATCTACATGTTAATAAAACAACTTACCATGAGGGGTTTGTTTTCAGGATCAACTGCTTCCATCTGGTAAATGGGTCCAGGGTGTGTTCCTTCCAAAATAGAGAGCTCTATAGCTACATAAGAGTTCAAAGTATAATAATATTTAAAGATATATAGCAAATATATAATTCTGATGCACATAAGAAATACAAATAAGAAACCAAAGTTTCCCAATATGATCCAATTTATTGAACCTGAAGAATCAGCATATAATTAGAAAGTAGATAGGCAGACTGACTTAGTGGGCTGGATCTTGAGTCAGAAGGACCTGGTTTTAAACTCCCTTTGCTGCATGACTTTGAGCAACTTGTTTAATTTCTGTGCACCTCAGACAATGATGCTAAATTAAAGAAGGATTACAGCCTGACTACATCAGTTGACTGAGCTCCAAAGTCAACAAAATGTTGACATATGAAGAAACCCCCTATTTAGAGGGTACATTCAAACAAATTATAGAGAATCATACAGTGCTGATTCAGAAAGCTTTTCAGAGCTGACATACTACATTTTCATTCTCTCTGTCCACCCTCAGCAAGTGAGAGAAGGTGAAAGTAACTATAACATCACCAGCTCTTTGGTATGAGGTTTTCCCATCTTTAAAAATCTCATTTTAAAATGTAAAAATGCTTTTGGGAATTCTTACACCTTAAACAGTTTTTCAGTTAGTTTGTATGTGTTTTTTACATTGCAAGAAGAATAAGCAGTTGACTGGAAAACTTTAAATTCATGTCTGGAGTGGGAAAAGGGGGGAAAGAAACTAACTCTCCCCCTGAGAAGGGGTGGAAGTTAATTTCAAAAAGGAAGATGCCCAAGGAATACTTCATAATTGGACCTGACTTCTACTATCTATCCACTGTTTCTTTGAGAGGGTCAGTTGTTTGTTTTTTTAGCACAAGTATAAAGAAAGCTGCCTTCTCCACTGAAAATATCTGCTTGCTTAATCATTTTTATTTGTCTCCTAGAACTCCCATACTATTCTCAATTCTACATCACAAACACACCATATCTTACTTCCTTTTTCCAAGTTGTCTAGAAACAGAGGAGGCTCATTAACATCTTTTAACTGGACAGTCAAGAGCCCCAGGTCCATTGCACCGGCTTCATCTTTAACATAAACCTGTAAATCAAACCTATTTGGCATTGTTTCGAAATCAAGTGGAGGTTTCCCTGTGGTGACTACCTGAAAAACAAAACAAAAGTTCTTAGGAGAATTGTACAAAGAAGGAAAGTTTAGATACAGATTTGAAATTAGATCATTAAGGAGTCAATAATAATGAATGATTTGTGCATGATCTTTACCTTGGCTGTCAAAGGGTTCCCTCTTGGTCAGTATCATCCATTTCAAACATCTCCAGCTCAAAAAACATTAGTATGCAAATAGGCTGACCATTATGACACATAGTGAAGTCAACTTTGGAGAACTCTTATAGTTTAAATAAAAGTGGATAGAGAGTCACTCTCCCAGTTAAAACCAGCCTCAGGTTCCGTACAGATGTGTGACTCCAGCCCAATCACTCACTGTCTCTTTAGAAGCAGTTAAGTGACTCAGTGAATAGTGCACTGGATCTGGAAGACCTGAGTTGAAATATGAACTCAGACATTTACTCGCCTGCATAAATTACAACTTCTATCTGCTTCAGTTTTCTCAATGGTAAAATGGGAATAATTATAGCATCTACCTTCTGGGGTTGTTATGAGGATCAGATATATTTGTAATATTTGTAAAGCATTTGTCATAGTGCCTGGGATATAACAAGAGCTTAATAATTGTTTCTCCTCTACTCCTGTTACCCCAGACAATTCTTTAATACAAAAAGTTTTAGAGTAGGGGCTAAACTGTGCATTGGAAGAGGGAATTTCCAATGAAATCCCAGGTCTGATTCCTCTTTGTTCTGCAAAAAAATCATAGAGTAAGTGGCACACTGGACAGTTAAAGGTTGTAAGTTCAAACACTGTGGAAAAGTCATTTATCTTCCCTGTAATTATCTTAATTTTCTTTCTCTGCACTATTAAAATGGATATAAAATTGAATAAGAGGAAGTAAAAGTGGACTGGATTGTGTTTGGAAAATGGTATAATACTTTCAACCATCTAAACATTCTTCTTCATCTAACTAATACCAATATTTTCTTAGTTTGGCTTCAATATTGGCATCAAGTGAAGTACTCATAATTTATTGAACAGTTAACAAAGGGAAGCTTACTTTGCTTTAACATAGCTAGGATAAACACCAAGAATTCAGTAGAACTTAGCTTCTCCAAATGTGGTCCCCCAGTTTTCACATGGAAATAAGACTGGTCATCCAGGCCAACTATGATGAAGAGCATTTTTTAGAAGTATAGAGTTAAACAAATGTCATATTATATTATTAAATATTTGCAAGAACTGATGAAGAAATATGAAAGAAAAAAAGAAATATAAAAGAAATGGGACCCATCTCTTTGAGAAACATAATCCAGGGAGGAAAAATATACTTACATGAAACAAAGAGTTAGATTGTCAGTGTGTTATACTTCTTGTTGTTGTACAGTCATCAATTGTGTACAACTTTTCATAGCCCCATGCACTGTTTTTATCATGAGGCTTTCTTGGCAAAAATAGAGGAGTAGTTTGACATTTCCTTCTCATGTGCATTAGCTCTTTTTTTTTGGTCAAAGTTGTCTACTATGATGGTCGGTCTTGGGCAACCTTGCATGGCATAGCTCATACTTTCGTTGAGCTATGCAATATCCTCTGCCAAAACATGACAGCGATTTAATAGGGATGATGATGATGATGATGATGATTGGCAAACAAGGAGTTAAGTGACTTGGGTTACACAGCTAATAAATGTCTGATGCTTCTGGATTTAAACCCAGGTCTTCCTGTTTCTAGGACCAGTGATCTAAACAGTTTGCTACCTAACTGCCCCCAACTACTAGTGGTGTAGACTAGAAGATTATAAAAATTCAGAGAATAAAATGTCCACTATAAGCTGGGTTAATCAGACAGGGCTTCATAGAGCAAGTGAATTTTGATTTTGAAGGAAGCATAATATCCTTAAGATTTAACTGAAAAGGAAAAGCACTATGGGAGGAGGAAAGGAGGGGGAAGGCAAGAGTGAAGACACAGAAGTGGAAAGGGGAATAGAGTATTGGGCAGGAAGGACTGATTGGACTGAAGTATTAAAATGAAAAAAAAAATGGAAACTCATTTGTTCTTTGAAGGAAGAGAAGCTATTCAATAGGTACAGAGCACAAGTCACAGTAATAGGAGAGGGCAGAAACCATGAGTAGTCCAGTTTGGACAGCACATTGATTTCATCACCAGGGGAGATACAATACAATACAGCAAACTATAAAAGACATTGAATACTAGGTTAATGAATATATACTTTATTCAGCAGATAATGAAGAATCACTGTATAGCAAGAGTGATGCGATCAGGATAATATATTAGAAAAAAATACTCTAGCATGGGGATGAAAGATGAATTGGAATGAAGGGAGATTGGAAAGAACCCAGCAGATTCTTAGGATTCAAAACAAACTCTGAAGTTCCATAATCTAATGCCATACCTAATTAAGAAATTCTTCTACAACGTCCCTAATAAGCTGTATCCAGTTTGAAGCCCTTCAAAGAGTAACAGCTCATTCCCCTCTTAGATAACTCTAAATGTCAGTAAGTTTTTTTTCACATTAGTCAAACTTCCAAACTTACCATTGTTTCTAACTATACTGGCACTAAGCAAAACAAGTCTGATCTCTAGTCTACTTGGCAGTCTTTCAAGACAGGTATTGTGACTGTCTCAAGTCAATGAGTTAAAGTGAAGCATTTACTATGTAATAGGCACTGTGCTAAGGGCTAGGAATGCAAATAGGAACAGAAAGAAAACTAGTCTGTGCCCTCAAGGAGCTGTCATTCTAATAGGGAAAGAAAACACATAAAAGGGACCTAGAAAGATGATAAGGGAGAGGGTTGGTACAAGAGCATGGTGAGGAAGTCTAGAGTCAGAAGTAGAGCCTGAAGAGGATGAAATCATGTCTGACTTGAAAACATTTCCATAAAATAGAGGTTCTAGAAAGAACCAGCAAGTCAGAGGAAGGGGTCAAGGGTGGAGAATACTTCAATCTTAAGGTTGGGTTTATGCTTCTACTTAGCCAAAGCCAGATATCTCCATTTTCCCCCATCCAATGCCCTTAGGACACATTTCCTATTCTCCTCACTCTTCTGGTCTCTTGCCACTAGACTGTCAGCCAGATGGAACCAGGCTCTAATCTGTTAGTGGTTGGCGCTGAACAGATCAGGCTAGAGACAGGAGAGTCAAGAATCAAACAGAAGTTTAATTTCAAAGTGAGGGAAAAGGCTTGCAAACAAGAACAAATGTGCCAGGAGCCAGCCCCTAGTGGGGGAACTCACTTTAGTGTGGCTAAATCTTGATACTTCTACCATTGGCTATACAGTGAATTATAGCCCTGACAATGAAAGGTAACAGCCACAATGAGACAAGTTTGATTCATAGCATGGCTTTGTGACTGGAATATGTCCAAGCTTGTCTGGTGCTTGTTCAAGGTCAGGGAACACCTGGTGCTCATCAAAGCAACACAATAATTATATGACTTTGCCAGAGGGTGAGATCATCCAGAAGGTGAGTGTAAAGGATTATTGTTATGTTCAGCTCAGGGCACAGCTTGTGTCCTGGATCTTAGCTCTGGAAAACAGGGTATCTCTTAATATCTTGTCAACTCATTCCAATTGTGTATTGTTCCTAAATTATAACCCCTCCCCAGTAGAAGTGAACACAATATTCCAGATGTAAACTAAACAGGGCAGAGGGTTTCATCTCTCTTGTTCTAGACACTGAGCTTCAGTGACTGAAGTCTAGCATCATATTAGCTGTTATCTTGATACTGTTTGTTCACCTTGAACTTTCAATCAAATGACTTCCCTCCCCCACCACTCATGTGAACTATTGATTACATATATCTCCTCTGAGTTAAACATATGTAGCTGATATGTTTTTAAACATATGTAAGACTTTATATTCATAGGATCATAGCTTTAGATATTTAAGGGATCTTAGAGATCTTCTAGTTCAATGGACTAATTTTACAGATAAGGAGACTGAAACACAAGAAACATTAAATAACTTATCCAAGGTCACACAACTGAGTAAGTGTCTGAGGCAAAATTTGAATGCATACCTTCCTGACTCTAAGTACAGTATTTGATTCACTATGTTACTTAGCTATCTATTAAATTTCACCAAAGCAAATTTGGTTCATAGTTCTAGCCTTGTGATCCTATCAGTATCCCTATTTTAATAGAAATCACTAGATATGATGGTGCAGGCCTGTCATCCCAGCTATCAGAGAGGCAAAGGCTGGCAGTTATCTTGAGTTCAAGAGTTCTGAGCTACAATGGATTACTCTGGGAGCTGGGAGTGATTAGGTAGCTTAGGGAGGGACACACCAGCTTGAGTCAAAAACAAAGTAGATCAAAGCTCCATGGTGATCAGAGTTGGATCCAGCCTATGAGTAGAACCTGAAAAAGATAGGGAGACCCAGTTTTAAAAAAGGGGGAGGGCAAAAAGAAATGAAGGAAGATAAAGAAAGAAAGAAAGAAAGAAAGGAAGGAAGGAAGGAAGGAAGGAAGGAAGGAAGGAAGGAAGGAAATGTATCCTAAGGGCAATGGATGGGGAAAATGGAGATTTCTGATAAAAAAGAAACAAATAAAGTAAGAGAGGAAGGAAGGGAGGGGAGAAGGAAGGAAGGATGGAAGGAAGGAAATAAAAGGAAGGAAGGAAAAAGGGAAGGAAGGAGGGAGAGAGGGAAAGAAAGGAGAGGAAGAGGGTAAGGAAAGGAAGAGGGAGGAAAGGAAGAAGGGGAAAAGGAGGAAATAGGGAAGATAGGGAAAGGACAATTTTGTAGAAGTGATGGGTTCAATTCTGCATGTGTTGTTTGATTTTCCAAATGGGCATTTAGATGGCAACCTCCTACAGGCAGTTGGAGCTCCAGTAGTGTACCTCTAATGAGAACCCCGGGACAGCTAGGAGATGCAGTGGATAGACCTCTGGGCCTGGAATCAGGAAGTTAAAATCCTACCTCAGATACTGATTAGCCCTGTGATTTTGGGCAAGTCACTTAACCCTGTTTACCTTAGTTTCCTCATCTGTAAATTGAGCTGAAAAAAAGAAAATGGAAAACTACTCCCAGTATCTTTGCCCAGAAGATACCCCAAAAGGGGTCACTAAGAGTCAGATATGACTGATAAAATGACTGAACAATCAAAGCAGGAAAGTGACATAATAAACAACCAAGAAATGGTCTACATGATATCTGGAGAAGATGAGTCTAGAGGCAAAAAAAGTCAGTTAACAGTCCAGGGAGAAGGAGACAAAGAGGAATGATGGTGGGGAAGTGACTCCGAGAGATATTACTCACAAAAGCATCAAGAGAACTGAATAGGGGGTGAAAGGAGAAATCAAAGATGATCTCAAGGATTTGTACCTGGAAGACCTGAGGAATAAATGGTGGTGCAAATGGCAGAAAGGCAGAAGGAGAGAAAGGGAGATGATTTTAGAAAAGGAAGGAAAGGAGGGAGAGAGAAAGAAAGAGGAAGGAAAAAAAGAAAGAGCATGAGGGAGGGAAGAAAGGAAATAGGAAGAAATAGGGAAGATAGAGGAAGATAAGGAAGCTTGGTTTTAGGCATGTTGGGTTTGAGCTTGCTCTATACCATTACAAATAGCTAGAAACCTCAGCTACAATGGCAGGGTAGACTTTGGGAACTTAGGCAAGGAAATGGGTGGTAGGTAATGCTAGATCTTGGAGAGGTCATGTGATATACTTGAAAGAATCTTTATTTGAAACCATATGACCTGGGCACAAGTCCTAGATCTTGTACCTGATAACCATGAGACCTTGGGAAAGTCACTGATTACCTTAGAACCTCAATTTCCTCATCTGGAAAATCCAGGTGATTTTTATTTTCAATATTGACCTCAAAGAGCTATTGTGAGGGAAACATTGTAAACTGCTGGATAAGAATGTGCTATAGTTAAAAAGAGCAAAGCTATCATTGTAGGTTTCTGACCTCTGTCTCCATGGGAGTTGTTAATTGCCGTGGAACTAAATTTTTTATTTCAGCTGGAAATTTGAAAAGTAGACTTTTCCCTGGCTTAAAAATTAAATGACAACTTTGGGAATCACTCAGAAGAAATAGCAAGTTAAATAACTGTAACCAGATGTGACTATCCCTCTTAAAAGTGAATGTTTATTATGCTTGGTTTATCTATTCTAAAGGGAAACTGGTTATGCAGTCAACATTTAGTCACCTATGTGTTTAGAGTTCTTTGATGAAGCATCTCACATGTGCTTTCCCTAGAAAACAGGCAATCCTGGCATGAATTGATATGAAATGAATTGAGCAGTGCCAGGAGAAAAATGTGCATAATAACGTCAACCTAATAAAGACAAATAACTTTGAAAGGAATAAGAATTCTGATCAATGTAATGACTAACCATTATTCCAGAGTACTGATGATAAAACGCACTACCAACCTCCTGACAGAGAAGTGAAGGACTCAAGAGGCAGAATGACATTTATATTTTTTGACATGGTCAATGAGGGAATTTGTTTTGCTTGATTAGCTACACATACATGAATACATATATATATACAAGGGGTTTTTTTTCTTTTTCTTTTTAACGGAGGGGGTTGAGGTTCTGAGAGGATAAAAATTATTAATTAAAAAAACTAAAATTCCCTAAATATAGAAAAGATCTTTGCTGTTTTGTGAAATCATGTTGAAAAAAGAACAGGCTAAATCTGAATAAAAGTTGATAAGGCCTTGAGTGATTATATGAGCCAGATTTCTGTTTTGGGGAAGGTCTAAACTAACCATAGAAACTAATATACCATCTTAACTGCTATCCTAAAATCTCCCAAGGAATAATCACAATAACTTCTTCTGTAGTACTTTATGGTTTACAAAGTACTTTCCTCTGGTCACAATGTAAGCTATATAGTGAAATATAGAAAAGGAAGATGAGATTCAGAGACATTGTGAATTGTCAAAGATCACATAGTGGGTGATTTAGCCAGGAATTTACCCTAGGGCTCCAGATTTATGTGGTACAATGAATAGAGCATCAGAAGTAAGAGGACCTGGTTTCAAATCCTGCCTCTTGATCAGTGATCATGAGCAAATCATTTACTATCCCCTGTTCTTAGCTTCCTCCAAATAAAAAATATTCCTACTCTACCATTTCAGACACTATCAGTAATAAATCATATCTGGCAAAGAGATTTGTCATTGGTCTTCAGAGGAGTGGACTTTAGGAAAAAGAGAGAGCCCTATCACATGTGTGGCCATAATAATCTTCAATGGGAAGTGCTCCAGATGCCACAACTCTGCCAGAACACTCTCTCCCAAAGATTCTTATGACCACAAAAAAAAAATTCCTAGATCATCTGAAGAAAAATACTGCCTGCAAGGATGAGAGTGATGAGAGGAAGAGATTTTCCTTTATCAAGAACTCAATTCAATTCATTATTGGTTACAGATTTTCCTTTGTGAAAGGAACCCAATCAAATCATCTGCAGTTTGATGAGTTAAAAGAGTTGAGGAAACTTACTTCAAAATTTTTCTCTGATAATCCCTTAATGGAGAAGGCTGTAGACAGAGGACTTGAATTTATTATCAAAGGAAACCCCAAACTCACAGGCGATGCTGATGGTGATAAGATCACATTAAAGGTGTAGACTGTAGTGCCAGGTGAAACATTCTCTTGGACAAAGCAGCTGGCTGGAAACTGGTTTAGTTGTAAGCAATCTCCCCCTACAAATTAGAAACAAATATAAAATAATAAATAACATGAATTTAGTGCTTTAAAGTGTTCAAAGGACTCACAACCATTAGGTTCCAATTTTTCAGATGAAGAAACTGAGGTGTTCAGTGACTTGCCCAGGGTAACAAAGCTAGCATCAGGAAGAGGATTTGGATCATGAGATGATAGATTTAGAGCTGGATGTAGTCTCAGAGACCATTATAATCCCTTCATTTTCCTTCTGAGAAAGCTATGGCTATGGAATAAGTGACCTGCTCAAGATCACTAGAATCACATTTGAACACAGGACTTCCTGTCCTGAGTCTAATACTCTCCCTAATACTTTAATTACTATTTTATGCTGCTTCAAAAATACTAAGTTCTGTTCAGAATCTAGTGCTTAGGAGGAACAGAAGCAGGCAGAGCTGCTAAGCAGGAGCCCCAGGGCATGAGCCCATTGAGCTGAGGGAGCGGAGTAAAGAGAGACTGCAGAGCTCTGTCCTCTGCCTCTGGAACAGGACTCTGGGGCTCTGACCACATTCAGATCCTGATCGCAGTCTAGGCCCCCCCAAATAGAACAGCAGGGCTCCCCCCCACCTCAGCTCCGTGGCAGAGGGGGGCGCTTATGGTTATTCACAGACCAGGAGGTAGGACAGAGCCTCACACACTGAGACCCTTGTGGGAGTATCCCAAAAGCTCAGGAAGCACCCCCAAACCAGGCCCAGGGTGGGAAAATGAGCAAGCAGAGAAATAAGAGAAATAAGAGGAACACCATTGAGAAATATTTTGCAAATGAGCCCAAGAAGGATCAAAATACTCAGTCTGAAGATGAGGAAGCACAAGCTCCTGCATCTAAAGACTCCAGGAAAAACAGAAATTGGGCTCAGGCTATGACAGAGCTCAAAAAAGACTTTGAAAATCAAATGAGGGAGTTAGAAGAAAAACTGGGAAAAGAAAGGAGAGAGATACAGGAAAAACATGAAAATGAAGTCAGCAGCTTAGTCAAGGAAATCCAAAAAAATGCTGAAGAAAATAGCATGCTAAAAACCAGCTTAGGTCAAATGGATAAAACAGTTCAAAAAGTTATTGAGGAGAAGAAGGCTTTAAAAAGCAAAATTGGCCAGATGGAAAAAGAGATAAGAAAACTCTCTGAGGAGAACAAATCCTTCAGACAAAGAATAGAATTCAAGGAGATTGATGAATTTACCATACTTCAAAACCAAAAAAATGAAAAATTAGAAGAAAATGTGAAATATCTCATTGAAAAAACAACTGATACGGAAAACAGACTTAGGAAAGATAATTTAAAAATTATTGGAATACCTGAAAGTCATGATCAGGAAAAGAGCCTTGATATCATTTTCAAAGAATTACCACAGGAAAATTGCCCTGATATTCTAGAAGCAGAGGGCAAAATAGAAATGGAGAGAATCCACCAATCCCCCGGAGAAAGAGATCCTCAAAAAACAACCCCTAGGAATATTATAGCCAAGTTCCAGAACTCCCAAGTCAAAGAGAAAATATTACAAGCAGCCAGAAGGACACAGTTCAAATATCGTGGAGCTGCAGTCAGGATCACACAGGACTTAGCAGCAACTACATTGGAAGCTTGTAGGGCTTGGAATATAATATACCAAAAGGCAAAAGAGCTTAGAATGCAGCCAAGAATGAACTATCCAGCAAGGCTGAATGTTCTCTTCCAGGAAAAAAGATGGACTTTCCATGAACCACAGAGTTTCAAATGTTCCTTTTGGAATAGCCAGAGCTGAACAGAAGGTTTGATCTTCAGATACAGGACTCAGGTGAAGCATAGAGATTGGAGGAGAAGGGGAAAATATGAGGGACTTAATGATGATGAACTGCATGTATTCCTGCATAGAAAAATGACACTGATAATACTCATATGAACCTTCTCAGTTAATAAAGCAGGTAGAGGGAGCTTTTATAGTTGAAGCACAGGAGAAGCTGAATTTGAAGATAAAATATTGTGTAAAAATGGAGTCAATAAGAAAAAAGGGAAATGGAATGGGAGAAAGAAAAAGGAGAGGGGGAATAGGCCAAGATATTTCACATAATAAGATTTTTCTTTATTACAATGAGCTATTGCAATGATGTTGAAGGGGGGATGCAAGGGGGAATGAAGGAATCTTTGCTCTCGTCAGAGGTGGCTAGGAGAGGAAACAGCATATATACTCAATGGGGTATAGACATCTGGAGTAAGGAGGGGGGAGCAAGGGGAAGGGGTGGAGATGTGAATAAGGAGGAGAGGATGGACCATGGTGGGAGAGTGGTCAGATATAACACATTTTCTTTTTTACTTCTTGCAAGGGGCTGGGATTGGAAGGCCTGTCCAGGACCATAGGGCCAGGTGGATGCTAGGCCTAAGGGGTGGTATGGGGGCTCAGGGCCTCTTGGCCCCAGGACCAGGGATCTGCCTGCTATGCCACTCAGCTACCCTACAGCAGAGTCAGTGTGAAAGGAGAGAGAAAATATAGTACTTGGTAGTGGAGAAATACAAAAGGAGGGAGTTGCAATAAGCAATGGCAAGGTTGGAAAAATATGGAAGTAACTTTTGCATTGGACTTACCATAAAGAATGTGATCCACCCATGACAGAGTTATTGGTGTTGGAACAAAGACTCAAGCACATTTTTTATTATTATTCTTTGGGGGGGGGGGTGCAGGGCAAATGGGGCTGGGTGGCCTGCCTGGAGACGCATGGCAGGGTGACTGTTGGTTGTCTGAGGCCGGATTTGGACCCAGATGCTCCTGGCTCAAAGGCCAATGCTCTGTCCGCCCCCCACCCACCCACTCCTACTATTATTACTATTTTATTTTATTTTGGGTCTTTTTTTTCCTTCTTTTTGGTTTTTGCAGAGCAGTGGGGATCAGGTGGCTTACATGCCACACGGCTGGGTGATTGTTGGGTCTATGGGGCTTCATGTGGGCTCAGGTGCTCGTGGCTCCAGGGCTAGTGCTTTGTCCATTGCGCCACCTGGCCATACCTACAATTATTACTATTAATTTTTTTAATTTTAATTTTTTTCTCTCCCCTTTATCGCTCAAGCAAGTCTTTATTTATGGGGGAGGGGGTATTTCATTTACTCTTAAACAAGAATATTTTATTAATGTAAAAAAACATTGGTTACAAAATGAGAATAAAAAAATAAATTAAAAAAAAGAATCTAGTGCTTAGGACTGTGCTCAGACTTAAATTTTTTTTTGTCATCTTATTTGCACATTCCCTGTCCTGAAATGTAAGACCTTCCAAGGACTAACAAAATTATTTTTTATAGTAGGAATTGCTTTCTCATAATTCTGACATAGAACACTTTCTAGCTGTGTGATTTTGGACAAGTAATATAATCTTTCTGGGCCTTGATTTCCTTACCTATAAAATAAAGAGGTTGAACTAGCTAGATGATTGCTGAGATTCTTTCCAGCTATTTGTTCCTTCTTTTCCTTCCCCCACATTAAGCTTAAAGCAGTAATATACAGTTTCTGAATAGATGGTCATCCATTTGAGGGAAGGAACCTCTTTTATAAAAGAAAATAGAATGTAGTATCAAAAGAATGGGGCTTAAAATCTGACTGTGTTACTTACTATCTATGGTTTAAATTTGGGGTAAGACATTTTACTTTCCTAGTCCTCAGTTTCCTGAAGGACTAGAAAACAGACTTAAAAGTGACCTTCCTTCTTTTCCTTGTAGAGTTGAGGAACTATGGCAATCAAGTGTTGTATGCAATGTCAGATATGATTTTTTGCATTGGTTTTGCTTGTATTTTTCTTTTTTTAAAGGGAGCTCTTACTGAGAATGAATGGTATCTTGGAAATAAGACATAAAAACAAAAGATTTCAATAAAACTTAGACAATAAAACTATGAAATGAACTAGATTATCAATAATATATTTTCCAGTCTTAAATCCTTGGATCCTATGAAATTACAGCTTCCAGATTACCTGGTATTTGTGTTGCTTAAAGGAGTCAATTTCCTTCCTGCTTATTAACACTTTTGTCACAAAGAAAATGCTTTACACCTTGGGATTATTTGAGGATTAGACCTGTAATTATAGTCAGTTCTTGACTTATTCATACTTGATTCACATATGTTTCTTACATTGAGAACAGCTGGCATAGCCAGGTGGCTGGTTGTAGGAAGTCCCTTTCTTTCATGTTGCCTACACTTCTCAGGTTTGCCCTCTATTGCTGATCTCTATGATCGCTTCCAAGATTCTATGCTTTAATGATTCCTTTTCTAGTTTTCTATGGTTGACCCTACTGTTTCTTGGAGACCATCTTACCCAGCCCTGGATCTCACTTCTCACCTCCTTAAGAGGTCCAGGGTGAAATTTGCAGTGATAGATAAGTAAAAAGATAGATTTCAGAGGCAGTTCCTCCTTCCCTCTCCTCAGGTACAGGGCTTAATCTTCATCTTATCTCCTCATTTCTCCCTATATAATACTATTTCTATACTTTTTTCTAAAGTATTCAGGGTATTTATTAGTTGAAAAATGAAAAAGAGTCATGGTTCCATTCAAAAAAGTATTTAGTTCAGCTAAAAGCCTATCATTATTAGTTGTGTGGGACTCCTTTAAGAAAAATGAGGAAGATTTAGGAGTCAAGATGGAATTTACACCGACTTCAATTAAATTAGGTTCTATGGCATTATACTTTAGGTATGTGGGCTAACTTGAAAACTTATTCATTACAAATAGCATAAGTCCCAAGAGAAAATGTTTAACTAACTTATAAATGTAGTTTTGAAATGAATCCCATTTATAAACTGGTTCCTGTACATAGAGAATGATTTGTATGTTCATAGCATACTGTATTTTGCCATAATTTTTGAGTCATTGAGTTAATCCTAAATTTGTCTCCTAAAGTTCAGTGCTAGGTAAATCCTAGATGTCCAATAAATTGATTAATTGATTGAACCCATTTTCAACAAAAGAGGAGGTAAGGAAGAGCTCTATCACTTGCCTCAAGTTGTATTTCATATGACAGGCTGCAGTGTGATGAGATTGGAATGGTGATATATTTGATGTCAAAGGAGATGAATTTGAATCTCTGACTTACCACTTCATCTCAGTGGATAAGTCACTAGGTCTCTCTGGACCTCAGATAACTCATCTATAACATGAGGAAGTTGGTTTCATCCATCTCTGGATCTATGATCCTAAGAGGAAAATCTGGAAAACCCTGAGAGAAAGACCAAGGGCAAATGCTTTGCTCAAAGTAATGAATCTCAGTGTAATTTCAGATATTATGGTATTTGTGGTTATAATGCTTCTCAAATCACTAATTTTTGCCTATGCATAAGCTATTCCTGGATGACATTGTGTTGGTTGGTTGGTTGGTTGGTTGCTGTCCTTCATTCTCAAAGAGAACCAAAAGGACACCACTATGTGGGAGTCAAGTTACAGTGTGTGTGATTGTGTCTGATCAGACCAATATAACTTGGAAAGCTCTATCTCAAGTTGGGAATACATAATACTTCTGAACATTTGGAATAGAGCATGATATCAGATAGGAAAGAGAAAAAGGATCTCTCATAGCCACAATCTCCCAAAAGACCAAGAGAAATTCTAATCCTCCTCTCAAAGTAGTTAAATTGCCATTTGATGTGACTGTTTCCTTGTCACCTATGTAACATGGTCAGTAGTTGTTCATCTTTTGTTTTCAAAGGGGACCAATAATACCATGGGGGATGTCTTGATTGCATAAGAATTGGATTTAAGTAAGATGAAGTGTGCAGGGTCATCAGCCAAACTTAAAGACTAAGAACTGGTCTCCAAACATAGAGTCTTACAAATTCAGAGTTTGTCTTCTGAGATTCTGAATTCACTTGGAATGAGGAAACATAGCTCTAGCCCCAAAACTACAGTATCATAAGAAAATATGATATGACTAGCATGTCACCACCATTAAAAAAAAAACTCCACCATCATTTCACTGAAATCTATTGTCACCCTTCCTCATATTTGCCTTGGTGTTAGGACACTTATAAATTACCTTTCCTTCCTCTTAGTGAGCTATCTGGATTGTTATCCCATTATGACTTGACCTATAAGGACAACTCTTTTCAGTACTTAGACCACTCTTTCATTTGCCGGGGTTATTTCCCCCAAGGCAGCTTGATGGTCCAATGGATAGAGCACTGGGCCTGCAGTTAAGAAGACTTGAGTTCAGATCTAACTCAGATACCTACTAGCTGGGTGACCCTGTACAAGTTACTTAACATCTCTCTGCCTCAGTTTCTTCAACTGTAAAATGAAAATATTAACAATAGTGCAGTGCTCTTGTAAGGATCAAATGAGCTAATATTTGTAAAGTGATTAGCACAGTGAATGGCATATAATAGGCACTAAATAAATCTTTATTCCCTTGAACCCTATTGATTACCTCTAACTACCAGTCTATGTCAAAAATCTTTCACCATAAAGGTCAGGGATTTGGCAGGCCAGAATATAGGAAGGGATTAGTCCACATAAAGTCTATACTCATGCTCAAATAAAGGATTCCTTAGTTTCTTGAAGATGAAATGTTAAAAATGGAAGTGACTCAACATGACTAATATGGAAATGTGTTAAACATGACTGGATATGTACAACATAAATCAGATTACTCCTGCCATAGGGAGAGGGGAGGGAAGGGAGGGGGGGAGAAAAATGAGGGAACTCAAAAGTTAACAAAAAAGATAATGTTGAAAGCTATCTTTGCATATAATTGAAAAAAATAAAATAACATAACATAAAAAATGGAAATGACCCTAGAGATCATTTAGTCAAATCCCTCCCTTTTACAGATGGAGAATCTGACACCAGTAGGGAAGTGAGTTATTAAAGAACCCATAGTTAGTAAGTAATAGAACATGAGCAGAAACAGAGGTCTTTTGACTGTAAGTTCAATATACCCCCACCATACCACTCTTTTTCCTACCAGAGTATTCTCCCAAAATTTGGTGGTCTGAGACAGAGAGCAAGAGAAGAGAGAGAGAGAGAGAGAGAGAGAGAGACTTTAATGGAAATTGACTTATAGATGCATCTTAATTAAGATTCAAATTAGAATTACTTGAAGCATACCCTTAAAAAAGAAATAATATGCAAAAGATTTATTATCAGTCTCTGAACTCATTGAAACATCTCCTCAATTGAGATTAAGATCTGGATAAATGATGTGTCTATCTTGTTTCCCTTGTATCAGGGCCATTCCAATAATTAACAAATAGGAATGTCTCATTTAAAACTAGCATTGTAGAATAAATTAGGCCTTAATAGCCACAACCGTAGAATCATCTTTAAGCTTATCTTCAAAATTTTCTTACTAGGTTGTTTAACATCCATATACTGCAAAAATGGACATGATTTCATAAATATAGGATTGCATCTTCCCCACCCCACCTCAAGGTAGGTTTAGAAGATAAAACCTTTAGCTCTCACCTCAGGTACCAACAAAGTATTACTCAAAGGAGGAGCTCACCAAGTACTTGTTAACTCTCTCTAGTAACATAGTAATGAACTAAAAATATGTTTTCAGATACACTTTCCAGAGGAAAGGGTAATTAAGGAACTACAGTGGTTTTTAGATATATAATGTATAACCTCTATTAGAGCTCTTGTTGCCATGGAATAGAGTAACTAATACAGAAAAAGGATGTGTCCATATATCATCTCCCTAATGTTTAATCTACCTATAATGCAGGTGTTTAAATTCAACTAAATGCTTATTGAGGGTCAAAACTTATTCTTTACCGGATAGAGAGATGGACTATGACTTATCTAGGCTCTAAGAAGTCATAGCATGTGCAGTGCCCACATCCCAGCAGATGAGCTAAAACAGTTGAGGTCTCAAACCTGTCAATGAGTTGGGGAATGTCTGGAGAATTTCCCCAGCAGAATGGGTAGATGAGAACAATTTGTTCCAGTGGCCATGAAGGTAGCTAAAACAGGTACTGTGGAGTGCATAGAGCTTGGTCAATTATTAAAGACCGCAAGGTCATCCACTGAACTCTAGCCACTGCCACTTGCTTGACTTTTGTCCTGTTACTGGACTTCAATGACTCAGAAAGAAAAAGTAAGACTGGTGATTTTGTGTAAAGCTCTGCCTCACTTAAAACCCATTTGCATACAAGTCAAGACAAATGATGTCACTGATCTTCTCTGAAGTGAAGAAAGAACAATACCTGGGATGTACTAGATCAATGACCTTCAAAATGGGTACTAGGCCTTCTGGAGAGCTATGCCTTAACCCAAAAAAGGCTAAGAATTGATCCCAAGGAATTTGGGAGAGTGAAAAGATAGGTCAGGCCTTCCTCAATCTATCTTGTCTCCAACCCAACCTCTTCTATCCTTAACAACTCCAAGTCATCCTTTTCTTCTCCCTTTAAGATCCCAGACTCCCTTGGTCTGAGTCAGTATCAGCTTCCTAGGTCAGTTGAAAACCCAACCACTACTAGAACATCTGCTGATGAGTATTACGGAAAAAGTCCTCTCCCAAATCACATACTTTTCAGAATAACCATCTCCCATCTCCCAAATCATTTAATAATTATATCATAGATGCTCTTTAGATGTATGGCTTGTGGTCTAGTAAAAGTCCTGTTTTCCTCCTTTTTGTTTTGCAGGGTGGGGCAAAGGGAATCACACAGGATGAACAGCATGATCCTGTATTGCAATACTCATTACATTATCCTCATCACATTATCTTTTCTCCCCAATCCATTCATTGGGTCTCATAGACATCTCAAACACAAAATATCCAGAATAGAACTCATTAATTCTCCTCTTCCCAAATCCATCCACTTTCAAACTTTTCCAAGGCTGTAGAGTATCAGTCTTCCAGTTTCTCAGACTGGAAACTCACAACTTTGTTTTTTTCCCTTGGATTTCTTCCTGCCTCTTATCCCACATAACCTCTTGTCTTTTCTACTTTCATAACACCTACCACATCTATACCCTTCTTTTCACTCATAGAAGCACCAATCTAGTTATGGCCTTACCTACATTTCCTCTAGACTATTTGGAAAGCCTTTTAAGGGGACTCCTGGCCTCAAGTCTCTTCCCTCTCCAAATAATTCTCCACATAATTGTCAAAGAGATTGTTCTTAAGCACTGGTTCAATATTGTCATTCCTTTAATTGAAAAACTTCAGGGATCTCTAATTCACTTTAGGTTCAAATATTTTACCTTTATCTAATTTAAAAAATATCTATTTCTGGTATAATTTTAAGTTTAGTGCCTGAATTTCTGATTTCATTAACTAGGCCAGATAAGAAAACACATTCTGCCAGTGAAGCCTAGCCCTTTCTTTATGACATATTCTTAGAGAGCAGCTTATAGTTAAGTGCTTTGCTCAGTGTCACAGAATTCAAATCTGGCCTCAGACACCTAATGGCTGTGTAGTCTTTAGCAAGTCATTTAACTCACTTTCCTTATTTGTAAAGCTGGGACTTAGCAACACTAACTTCCCAGGTTGTAATAATAAAATGAGATATTATTATAGAATGCTTTACAAACACTGACACACAATATATTTGCTTTGTTGTTGTTTAGTTGATTAGTTGTATCTGAATCTTGTGACCCCATTTGGGATTTTCTTGGAAAAGATATTTGAGTGCTTTTCCATTCCTTCTTTTTTATTATTAAAGATTTTATTTATTTTGAGTTTCACAATTTTTTCCCCAATCTTACTTCCCTCCCCCACCCCCCCCACAGAAAGTAATTTGTCAGTCTTTACATTGTTTCCTTGTTGTACATTGATCCAAATTGAGTGTGATGAGAAAGAAATCATATCCTTAAGTATATCCTTAAGTATATCCTTAAGTATCTTAAAGTATAAGGGATAACAAGATCAGATAATAAGATAGCAGTTTTTTCCTAAATTAAAGAGAATAGTCCTGGAACTTTGTTCAAATTCCACAGCTCTTTATCTGGATACAGATGGCATTCTCCATTGCAGACGGCCCCAAAATTGTCCCTGATTGTTGCACTGATGGAATGAGCAAGTCCATCAAGGTTGATCATCACCCCCATGTTGCTGTTAGGGTGTACAGTGTTTTTCTGGTTCTGCTCATCTCACTCAAGCATCAGTTCATGCAAATCCCTCCAGGCTTCCTTGAATTCCCATCCATCCTGGTTTCTAATAGAACAATAGTGTTCCATGACATACATATGCCACAATTTGCTAAGCCATTCCCCAATTGAAGGACATTTACTTGATTTCCAATTCTTTGCCACCACAAACAGGGCTGCTATGAATATTTTTGTACAAGTGATGTTTGTACCCTTTTTTCATCATCTCTTCAGGGTATGGACCCAGTAATGGTATTGCTAGATCAAAGGGTATGTACATTTTTGTTGCCCTTTGGGTGTAGTTCCAAATTTCTCTCCAGAAAGGTTGGATGAGTTCACAGCTCCACCAACAATGTAATAGTGTCCCAGATTTCCCACAACCCTTCCAACAATGATCATTATCTTTTCTGGTCATATTGGCCAGTCTGAGAGGTGTGAGGTGGTACCTCAGAGATTCTTTAATTTGCATTTCTCTAATAAGTAATGATTCAGAACAATTTTTCATATGACTATGGATTACTTTGATCTCCTCATCTGTAAATTTCCTTTGCATATCCTTTGACCATTTGTCAAATGGGGAATGGTTTTTTTAATATGACTCAGTTCTCTGTATATTTTAGAAATGAGTCCTTTGTCAGAAACATTAGTTGTAAAGATTGTTTCCCAGTTTACTACATTTCTTTTGATCTTGGTTGCAGTAAACCACTGCTTTTTAATTTAATGCAATCAAAATCATCTAGTTTGTTTTTAGTGATGTTCTCCAACTCTTCCTTAGTCATAAACTGCTCCCCTTTCCATAGATCTGACAGGTAAACTAGTCCTTGACCTTCTAATTTGCTTATAGTATTGTTTTTTATTTCTAAATCCTGTATCCATTTGGATTTTATCTTGAAATAGGGTGTGAGGTTTTGGTCTAATCTAAGTTTCTTCCATACTAACTTCCAATTTTCCCAGCAGTTTTTATCAAAGAAAGAGTTTTTATTCCAATAGCTGGACTCTTTGGGTTTATCAAACAGCAGATTACCATAATCATTTCCTGCACCTAGTCTATTCCACTGATCCACCACTCTATTTCTTAGCCAGTACCAGACAGTTTTGATGACTGATGCTTTATAATATAATTTTAGATCAGGTAGGGCTAAGTCCCCTTCTTTTGCACTTTTTTTCATTAAATCTCTAGAAATTCTTGACTTTTTATTTCTCCATATGAATTTGCTTACCACTTTTTCTAACTCATTAAAGTAATTTTTTGGAATTTTGATTGGTAGGGCACTAAACAGGTAGTTTAGTTTTGGTAGAATTGTCATTTTTATTGTATTAGCTCTACCTATCCATGAGCAGTTGTTTGCCTAGTTATTTAAATCTGATTTAATTTATGTGAGAAGTGTGTTACAATTGTTTTCAAAAAGTTTCTGAGTCTGCCTTGGCAAATAAACTCCCAGGTATTTTATATTGTCTGTTACTTTGAATGGGATTTCTCTTTCTAGCTCTTCCTGCTGTATCTTGCTAGTCATATATAGGAAAGTTGAAGATTTATAAGGGTTTATTTTATATCCTGCAACTTTGCTAAAATTGCTGCCATTTCCTTCTCTAGCTCATTTTGCAGAAGAAGAAACTAAGGCAAGCAGGGTTTGACCATTGTTTCACAAACAGTAAGTATATGAGTACCCCTGATTCTATGGCTGGCACTCTATCCAATCTGCCCTACATAAATGCTAGCTATTATTTTTTTTAGGTTTTTGCAAGGCAAACGGGGTTAAGTGGCTTGCCCAAGGCCACACAGCTAGGTAATGATTAAGTGTCTGAGACTGGATTTGAACCCAGGTGCTCCTGACTCCAGGGCCGGTGCTTTATCTACTGTGCCACCTAGCCACCCCTAGCTATCATTTTTTGACCAAGATCTTCCTGATTCTCTATTTCCCACAGCATAATCCTCTCACATTAATTCTCCAATCTGGAAAATTACCAATAAATGCTTACTTTGTTTAAGACATTATTCTGGGGGGCGGCTAGGTGGCGTAGTGGATAAAGCACCGGCCCTGGAGTCAGGAGCACCTGGGTTCAAATTTGATCTCAGACACTAAAATAATTACCTAGCTGTGTGGCCTTGGGCAAGCCACTTAACCCCGTTTGCCTTGCAAAAACCTAAAAAACAAAACAAAAAAACAAACAAAAAAAAGACATTATTCTGAGCACTGGATATGAAGACAAAAAGCAAAGAACAACCCCTTTTAGAAGTTTAAATTCTCCAAGTTCTGTGGAATTGAATGGATTGATGAATTTCAGAATCTTTTGAAACAATGGACTTATAAAAGCCAAGTAGCAATGTAGACTTTGAGGTAGAAGGGATCTTAGAAGTCACTCAGCCCAGCCCTTGACTGAAGCTTCAATCCCTTCAACATGTCCAAGAGAAAACCACATGAGGCTTTTCCCTGCAAGAACTTCACCTGCAGCCCATGAAAAATAGTAAGAGAAATAGTAGCAAAGCCAGGGCAAAATCAACAAATTAGTGTAGCTTCTTAGAGAAGACCTGGGCTTTGTTGGGATTTTTTCTTTCAGTTTGGGGAAAGTGAGCAGGAGAAATGAAGACTAGACAAAGTGTAGCCCAAGAGAAAGGAAGGAAGGAAAGGAGGAACAAAGAAAGAAAGAAAATAGGAGAAAGAGAGAAAGAGAGAGGGGGAGGGAAAGGAAGAAGGAAAAATGAAGGAAGGAACAAAAGAAAAGAGAAAAAGGGAAGGAAGAAAGAGAAAGAAGGGAAAAAGGAAGGAAAGGAAATAAGAAAATGGAAGGAAGGTAGGAAAGAAAGAGGGAGAGGAGGGAAGAAATCAGGACAACTTTGAAAGTTAACATGTTGAATTTGTGATCTATTTAAAAAAGAAAAGCAAATTGTATATAATAGAGACCTCCAATTTCATGTATGAGCTTTCTTTTCTATTCTACTATGTATTTGGAAATGTCTATTTTATTTGAGGTTTCCCAAATTCAGAAGAAAAAAAATAAATTATTTTCCTACATCCCTTTTCTTAGTTCCTCAAAGTGTCTCAAGTTCCAAACCAGCTAATTCAATGTCAAAACCATTTCAGGCTTAACAGAGCATCTCATGATGTTCTTTTAAGCTGTTGACTTTCAACTCTATGCAATTTAATCCCCTGAAGACATTATAAGACCATCTCTTTTAACAAACTGAAATAGATAATATAGTGCATCAAAAGTACAATGAGCCATAAGACTAGGTTCTTACCTGATACCATCCCTAACAGGACAAGGAGGCAGACTGTTTCCTGCATGTTTCTTTGCTCACTTCTGTCTCAGGGGCCAGCATATTAATAAGAAATAATTCTTTCTCCCAAGCATGTCCCATTCATCTTTTTTTCCTGGTCCTGCTACCAAGTAGGAAATCAAACAAAACCTCTCATTGTAGCTAAGGGAGATTCTAAACACTAGCTGGCTCATTTGTTTTTCAGTCACCTGCCTTGGGATGACGTACACATGGGGTTGAATGGTACCTAAGTGTCAGAAGTGTTAAGTCATCATTCAGTTTTTCTCTTAAAAGGACTGAATGTGATGATGATGATGATAAAAATAGTTAACATTTATAGTGCTTTACAATTGTTATCTCATTTGATGTTCACAACAATGCTGGGAGGAGATGCCATTATTATTTCCATTTACAGATGAGGAAACTAAGGCAGATAGAAGTTAAGTGACTTACACTGGGTTACACTGTTGATAAGTTTCTAAGGCTAGATTTGAACTCAGTCTTCCAGAGTTCAGGTTTAGTACTCTATCTGATAATTGGAACAGCCTGATATAATGGGAAAGAATGATAACAGCTTAGCTAAAAAGATCAAGAGTCCCATCTCTATCATTTACTATCCATGTGGTACTATGCACATCACCTACTTCTCTGGTCTAACTTCTTCCATCTAGAAAATGAAGGAGTTGGATTAAATGATCTCAGAGATCCCTTCTAAATCTATGACACTATGAAAATTTTAGTTCTGAATATGGTGATGTGAAGCTAGCATGCTCCTGGAGTTTTTCCCTACACAAAGTTAAATGAAGCCTCTACACAGACATTAAAACTACAGAGTACACCAAAAAAAGAAAAGACTGAAATAAGTTTTCAACTGGAGGATCTTCAGTGAAGGTCTGTCTCTTGGTAGGAGGTGGGGAGAGAAGGGGAAGTAAAATCTAGCCAGGTGCAGGAAATCCAAAGGAGTCTTTTAGCCACTGTGTAGTCCAGGTTCTGGCAGTTAGGCAACAGCACAACTCCCAACAGCTAGATCGCAAACCCTGGGAACATTGGGGGAAAATACAAGACTGGGTTGGGAACAAACCACTGCATAGGTAGAGCCTGGACATAAAGGAAGAAACCTAGGCAATGCCTAGGCTGCACAGGCAACATCTTGGCCAATGATAAGCCAGGGATCAGAACCCAGTTCCAGCACAAAAAGTTTAGGTCTATACTCCCCATATCCCATGAACAGAGCTCAAACAATTGAAATGAGCAAAAAACTAAAAGAGCACTAAACATAGAAAACTACCAAGCAGATAGAGATGATAAAACTGCCACTTCAGAAGAAGAAAGCAGTGAAAGATTACCTATGTGGAAAGTATCAAAGGGAGGCTATAAGCGGACTCAAATCCAAAACCTCATATAAGAGCTTCAAAAACAATTTAAAAACCAAAGAAGAGAGGACAAAGAAAAGGAAAAAAAAGAAATGAGAGTCATGCAGGAAAATTATGAAAAATTGACCAAAGAAATCAACACCTAGAAAAATAAAAATTGCCAACTGGAAAAACAATGTACTCTTCAAAAAATAAAACTGACCAACTGGAAAAGTTACACAACTCATCTAAAACTCAAATTGACCAACTGGTAAGGGAATGCAACAAAGAAAAAAGTAAAATCAACTAACTGGAAAGGAAAACACAAGAGCTAACTGAAGAAAATAAAACCCCCCAAATTAGAATTGGACAAATAGAAACCAATGAATCTATAAGACACCAAGATTGTATCAAAATGAAAAGGCTGAAAAAAATTGAAGAAAATATTAAGTAACTTTTAGAAAAAACAACCTGGACAGTAGATCCAGGAGAGATAATTTATGAATTATTGGTCTATCAGAAAACCTAGTTTTTTTAAAAAAAAAGAACCTGGAAAATACTTTTCAAGAAATTATCAGGGAAAACTATCCAAATCTACTAGATCAAGAAGCCAAAATAGTTATTGAAAAAATACACAGAACTCCTCCAGAAAGAGATATTAGGATAAAAACTCCAAAGACTATCATAACAAATTTCAGAATTCTCAAATAAAGGAGAAAGGACTGCAAGCATCCAAAAAGAAGCAATTTAAATACAAATGAAACATAATCAGAATTACACAGGACTTATCAGCTTCAATAGTGAAGGATCAGAGAGTCTGGAATATGGTATTTCAGAGGGCAAAGTGTAGCCCCTGGCCACTTGAGTTCAGTTCTGCCTATGAAGAATCATTATTCAGACTCAGGAAAGCAAGGGTGGAAACAAAACAAAATTTTATTTAAAAGGTTACAAGACATAGGAAGGGCTAGGGAAAGAGAGATAGAGAGATAAAAGAACAGCCAAGCAGCATTGGCTGGACCACAGGTCAGAGAAGAATGGCGGCTGAAGTCCAATTCAGGTTTTTATGTATTGCCTCTCATCTAGAGGGCAAAAGGTGAAATCCCTTCCCCTCTACTGGACCTGGAATTAAATAGAGGGTAAAGTCTAAGGGGATCAAGATACAAATTTTACATTAAACTATGAATCAATGGTAATGGAGATCTACACACAATTTGAGGAGATTACAAATTGTCTCTGTTACAATTATAATTTTCTTACTCTTAAATCAATTTACATCTCAAGAGTAGGTGGTGGGCAATTTACATCTTAACCCAATTTCTACATTCACAATTCACAGCTCTTTCCCTTGCATCAAAAGGATCTTGGATTACAACCAAGAATTCACAATCCTGCAAAATTCAGCATATTCTCTCAGGGAAAAGATGAATGTTCAATGAAATAGAGGACTTCCAAAATTTTCTGATATAAAGACCAGAACTGAACAGAGAATTTGATTTTCAAATACAAAACTCAAGACATGTATAAAAAGGTAAATGGAAAGGGGGGAAAAACAAATCTTAGTCAAGAATATTAAATTGTATTCAACCCTACAAGAAAAGATAACACTTGTTAACTCTTGAGAATTGTATTTCTCTTAGGATAGTTAAAAGGTTGAATATAGTTGAAGAGATTGCACTTAGAGGATATGGGTATAGTTGGTTCTTGTTCTTCTTTCAAAGAAGACCAAAATGACATCCCTATGCTTGAGACAAATTATAATGTGACTGATCAGAACAATATGACCTCAGAATTCTCTATGACAGGTTGCACACAAATAGTATCTATTGTAACTTATGTGTTTCTTTTATCTACTTTAATTCTGTTTTGCTCATACACCTCAGCACTTTCTCTAATGAGGGCATCCTATGCTGGGTGGTCCTGTGCCAATGTCTCCCATACCTTACAATCAATTGTAAAATTCTTTTTTTGTGTGTGAAGCAATGGGGTCAAGTGACTTGCCCAAAACCACACAGACAGGTAATTATTAAGTGTCTGAGGGGCCGGATTTGAAGTCAGGTACTCCTGACTCCGGGGCCAGTACTCTATCCACTGTGCCACCTAGCCACCCCAATTGTAAAATTCTTAAGAGAGACCTTCAAAGTATCCCAGAACTTAGAGTCCTTAGAGGCTCTATACTTAATTAAATTAGAAGTGACTTTACTAGATATTTGTAATACCAAAGGGGCAAAAGGCAGGAACCTACTTATAGGTGTGGAAATGAAGAGATTAGGAAGTGATTTTATCTTAATTATATTTTAGTTAACAAGGGTTTAAGTACCATGGTTGGAGAACTAAAGGAGGAGAGTGTGGGAGAAAATATACCAGATACTTTGGTTGGGAAGGGCTATAGGGTTATGTTTGGAGTACTATAGAGATGGAGGGAAAGTGTATACTCAGAGGGACTGGGTATTAAAACATCATGAAAAGATTTTACTTAGCTTGATACTTTGGCTACAATTGGAGGGAGTATGCTTGGGGGGTGGGGTACAAATAATTCATGAATTGATTTGGTTTTTCATGATGCTTTGGCTTATGAGAATTGTGTATCCAAGGAGGGTTCTTGAAAGGGGGTAGGACATAAAGTGATTATAATTTGATATGATTCATGACTAAAGAGACAGAAGAGGGGAGGGTACCTAGAGACTATGATAGTACTTCTATCAGATCAGATAAAAGAAGTATAATTTGACAAAGAGGATGTAAGTACAAGACAGGTTAAAACAATAAAAACATAAAAAGAAGAAGGCTAAACATTAGTGGTTAAATAACACTAGGTAAAGAGGCACAAAGACTATTATAGTAGAAGGAAAGAAGGGAGGGTGTGAAGACTGTATAAATCCTGTTCAATAGATTTGACCCAGAGAGGGAATAGCATACATTCCCAATAGAATTTAAAGATCTATTCTACCCAATAGAGAAGTGGGGGAGGGGAGGAAGGAGGGGAAAGGGAAGAAGGGATTGATAAAAGGGAAGGAAAAGGTATAAGTGAAAGTAAACTGAAACTTAAAATTTTAAAGGAAAATTAAAGGGAAAAGGGAGGAAGAATAAGAGGAAAGGAAAGAGAAAAGTACAAATGGGGAAAGATAACATGGAAGGAAATAAAGAATTAGTAATCTTAACTGAATGGAATGAACTTCCATAAAAAGGAAATGGATAGCAAAATGGATTAAAAACCAGAATCCTACAATAGGCTGTATCTAAGAAACAATGTGAATCAGAGAGATACACACAGAGTAAAGGTAAAAGGCTAGAGCAAAATGTATCATACTTCAGTGGAAGTACAAAAATCAGGAATAGTCATCCTGATCTCAGACAAAACAAAAACAAAAATAGATCTCATTTAAAGGGATAAAGAAGGAAACCACATCTTCTTAAAAGGCACCATAGGCAATGAAGTTATATCATTATTATACACATAGGCACCTAGTGGTATAGTGTCCAAATTTTTAGAGGAGAAATTGAATTAATTACAAGGAGACATGGATATCAAAGCTATAACAATGGGGGACCTCACCCTTCCTCTCTCAGAACTAGATAAATCTAAATAAAATAAATAAGAAGGAAGTTAAGAAGGTGAATAAAATCTTTAAAAACTTAAATATGATACACCTCTGGAAAAAATTGAATAGAAATAGAAAAGAATATACCTTTTTCTCTGTATTATATAGCAACTATACCAAGATTGACCATGTACTAGGGCATAAAAACTGTACAATCAAATTCAGAAAGACAGAAACTATAAATAGATATTTTCAGATCATGATGCAATAAAAATTACATGTAATAAAGGGTCATGGAAAGATAAATCAAAAATAAATTGGAAACTAAATAATAATTTTTTAAAACAAGTAGATCAAATAACAAATCATCAAAATAACAATTTCATCCAAAAATGATAATAATGAGACATCATCACAAAACTTATGGGATGCAGTCAAAGCACTTTTTAAGGGAAATTTTATATCTCTAATTTCTTATATGATTAAAATAGAGAAAGTGGAAATCAATGAATTGGGGATGCAACTAAAAAAGCTAGAAAAAGAACAAATTAAACATCCCCAATTAAATACTAAATTAGAAGTTCTGAAAATCAAAGATTAATAAAATTGAAAGCAAGAAAACCATGACCTAATAAATAAAATTTAGAGTGGGTTTTGGAAAAACCAATAAAATAGATAAACCTTTGGTCAATTGGATTAAAAAAAAAAGAAAGAAGAAAACCAAATTACCAGTATCAAAATATGAAAAGCATGAACTCACCACCAATGAAGAAGGAATTAAAGAAATAATTCAGTGCTATTTTGTCTGACTGTATGCCAATAAACTTTATAACCTAAGTGGAATGGATGAATATTTACAAAACTACAAACTGCCCAGATTAACAGAAGAGGAAATAAAATATTTAAATTACCCATTTCATAAAAAGTAATTGAAGAAACCATCAATAACTCCCTAAGAAAATGTATTCAGTTCCAGATGGATTTACAAGTGACTTCTACCAAACATTTAAGGAACAATTAATTCCAATTCTACATAAACTACTTTAAAAAATAGGAGGAGTTCTGCCAAATTCCTTTTATGATGCCAATATGGTGCTGATGCCTAAACCAGGAAGAACCAAAATAGACAAAGAAAATTATAGAACAATCTCCCTAATGAATTTAGATGTAAAAATTTTAAATAAATTTTTAGCAAAGAGATTGCAGCAAGTTATTACTAGGATAATACATGATGATCAGGTAGAATTTATACCAGATAGGCAGAGATGGTTGAATATTAGGAAAATACTAAATATAATCAAATATATCAATAACAAAACCAACAGAAATCATATGATTTTTTCCTAATAAATGCTGCAAGAGCCCTTGACAAAATACAAAATCCATTCCTATTAAAAATTCTAGAGGAATAAATGGAATTTTCCTTAAAAATAATAAGCAGTGTCTATCTAAAACCATCAACAAATATTATATGTAATGGGGATAAATGAGGAGCATATCCAATAAGATCAGAGGTGAAACAAGGTTGCTCATTATCACCATTACTATTAGAAATATTAGCTTTAGCAATAAAAGAAGAAAAATAAATTGAAGGAATAAGAATTGGTAATGAGGAAGAAAAACTTTCACTCTTTGCAGATAATATGATGGTATCCTTAGAGAACCAAAGAAAATTATCTAAAAAACAACTTGAAACAATTAACAAATTCAGTAAAGTAGCATGATATAAAATAAACCCACATAAATCATCAACATTTATATATATATGAACAAAAAAGCCCAAGAGCAAGAGATAGAAAGAGTAATTCCATTTAAAGTAACTGAAGACAACATTAAATACTTGACAATCTACCTCCCAAGAAAACCCTAGAAACTATGAGTACAATTATAAAACACTTTTCACACAAATAAAGTCAGATCTAAACACTTGGGAAGATATCATGGTTAGGTCAAGATAATATAATAAAAATGACAATTCTACCCAAATAAATTACTTATTCAGTGCCATACTAATCAAACTACCAAATAATTAATTGTTTTACTGAGCAAGAGAAAAAGTAACAAAATTCATCTGGAGCAACAGAAGGTCAAGAATATCAAGAGAACTTTTGAAAAAAAATGTAAAGGAAGTGGCCTTGCTTTACCAGATCTAAAATTATATTAAAAAGCAGCAACCTGCCTGGTTCTGGCTAAAAATATACAGTAATGAGTCAGTGGACTAGAAAAGGTTCAAAAGAAACAGTAATAAATGACTCTCGTATTATATTCTTTGATTAAAAAAAGACATTAGTTTCTGAGATAAGAACTCATTATTTTACAAAAATTGTTGGGAAAACTGGAAAATAGTATGGAAAAAGCCAGATATAGACCCACATTTCACACCTTAAACCAAAATGAGGTCAAAATGGGTACAGGATTTAGACATAAAGGGTGAAACCATAGATCAATTAACAGTTCGAGAAATACTCTGTCACATTTATGGAAAGGGGAGAAATTTATGACCGAACAAGAAATAGAGTACATTATACATTGCAAAATGGATGATTTTGACTATATTAAATTTAAAAGTTTTTGCACTAATAAAAACCAATGCTGCCAAGATTAGAAGGGAAACAATTTTCATAACTAGGGGTTTGGATAAAGGTCTCATTTCTAAAATATATAGAGAATTAAATCAAATCATAAGATTATAAGTCATTACCCAATTTATAAATGGTCAAAAGATATGACAGTTTTCAGACAAATAAATTAAAAATATAATCATATGAAAAATGCTCCAATTCATTATAGATTAGAGAAAATCAAATTAAAACAACTGTGAAGCACCACTTCACACCTATCAGATTAGCTAAAATGACAGAAAAGGAAAAAAATCAATGTTGGAGAGGTTGTAGGAGGATTGGGACATTAATGCATTGTTGATGGAGTTGTGAACTTATCCAATCCATTATTGAGAGCAATATGGAACTATGGGAAAGGAGTAGCACTAAGAGAGCATTATACACATTAACAACAACATTGTGAATTGATCAGCCTTGATGGATGCAGCTCCTATCATCAGTTTAGAGAGCTAGGATAACCCAGGGGGACCTGGACAATACTATACACATCTATTGGAAGAAAAGCAAAACAAAATTTAAAAAAAACCCTACAGAATCTGAATGAAAACTACATTCACTTTTTTAAAAATTTCTCTTATGTTTTTCCTTCCTATCTCATGATTTTCTTTTTTTCCCTTAGTCCTAATTTCTCATGACAGAAAATGAATAATCTGTATGTTAAACACAAATGTATATGTACATTGTTCAACAGACTGTTTGCTGCTGAGGGGAGAGGGGTGGGAAGGGAGGGTGAAGGGTGAAAGGAAATTATGTACCTTATAAATATCCATAAGCATGTGGATGTATATTGAAAATCTTTCATAATATGTAATTGGAAAAATAAAATAAAATATCAATTGAGAAAAAAAGAAAATGATGACTCTTAATGGTACCCCATTTCTTAGAATTCATGAAAAATTCCACTCTGAGAAAGCATAGAAGTGTTGGATTGAGAATCCAAGGACATGATTTGGAATCTCAGCTCTTCTACTTTTTACTTATGTGCCTTTGTCAAGTTGCTTATCCTCTCCGAATTTCAAATCTGCATGTATAAAATGAGAGGTTTGGACTAGATGGCTTCTAAAGTCCAATCTAAATCTATGACCTATAAACTAGACCATGTTACGGGTCCCAGATAATTCTTTCAGAATCCTTCTCCTGTGGATGCAGGCTCCTTTGTTAAAATGTAAAGCTGACCCATATACTTTCTAAACTATTTTTAAAAAATAAACTTAAAAAATCTGTGCAAGAAAAGGAGGAAAGGATGAGAGGAAATGATTGACACTTGAATTTAACTCTTTCAGACAATAAATATTTATTAACCCCCCTCAAAATATTTTATTATTCCCCAGTTACATATAAAGACAATTTTTAACATTCATTTAAAAAAAATTCACAACTAACTACATTCCCTGTCCTAGCTTGTTCTGTGACTTCCTTAGCCAAACCTACCAACCCACTGCTCTCTTGTGTGTATACATTCCCCTTACTAGAATCCAATTGTCTCAAGGTCAAGGATTGTCTCTGCAACCTCAGCCCATAATATTCAAACCAACTTCTCCACCTAATGAGGAGCTTAAAGTTCATTATAATAACATGCAATGTCTATAAGATTAATTTTTTTTTGCAAGGCAATAAGATTAAGTGACTTGCCCCAGGTCACACAGCTAAGTAATTATTAAGTATCTGAGGCAGAATTTGAACTCGAGTCCTCCTGACTCCAGGGCCAATGTACTATGCACTGTGCTATCTAGCTGCCCCCTTTTAATGTATATGAAGGCATGATCAGGGTGGCATGATCAGGTACAATATCAAGGGAATACATACACGGGGGGAGGGGTAAAAAGTGTTGTAACCTAAAGGAGACTGGACCAATACTGGCTCTGATGGGAGGAGTAGAACTGAACCAAGAGTATTTAAACTTGCTCTGCTTCTGTATCAAAGTGGAGGCTCTGAGTTTTCCGCCTACTTCTCATGAGAACCAAATAAATGATCCTTTGCTCATTTGGGTCTTAGATTCTGTTCATCTGAGGGATGACACACTCTATTAGTTATGCCACTAGGGGAGCAGTGAGCCATGGAAGCATGCTCAGGCTAACATCCTAACCCTACCAGAAAGTGTCTGTCCCCATCTCTCACAATAGTGAGTTTCTTAAAGGAGACAGTAGTTTCTAAGAAGGTAATAAAATTAAGCAAAAAGAGATGATTGAATTGTGAGTTGATCAAATATGACAGAAGTAACTCCTCAGAGAGCTAAGACAAACCTGGGAGACCTGTTATGGAAAACACCATCCACATCCAAATAAAAAAAAACCCAAAAAATCACAGAATCTGAATGAACAGTATATTCACTTTTTTAAAATTTCTCTTTATGTTTTTTCTTCCTATCCCATGGTTTTTTTCCTTTTCCCTTATTCCTAATTCCTTGTACACAAAATAACTGCTACATAAACATATTCAACACAAATGGACATGTACAATATTCACTAGACTGTTGACTGCTGAGAAGAGGGGTGGTGGAAGAAAATTGTGTAATATAAATATGCAAGTGGATGAATGTTGAAAAACTTTTATAGCATGTAATAATAAAATAAAGCATCAATCACAAAGAAAGATGGTTGACAGAGAATAACAAAAGCAATAGTCAATTTAAAAGGGTAAAAAGGAAGGAAACTCAAATCAACATAGATACAGCCACATGGAGCTGGGATCATATTGGTCCAGCTGCATGGGGCCAAAACATGTGGATCCAGTTTAAAGAAAGGAAGAGAAGAAGAAACCGAAGCATCTGGACAGGAGTCAAGTGGGAAAAAAGAGACCCTACCTGGACAGACCCTTGCTCAAATTCATTTCTGTGGTGGACAGAATAAGGGTGATGCTTGAGGAATGGCTTATAGTAACTGGCTTCAGGTATTCTCCAATGTGCATGCCACAAGGGCAGTCCCCAAGGAGTGGATAATGCCTGACCTAAGACAATACTCACTAAGCATGAGCAGTGTTACTAACCATGTTCTGGATATAAACAAAGTCAGCCTTACTGTTAAAGATCAAAGTGGCTTAGGAAATGGAGTTCACAAAGAGCCAACACAGAATGGAGGGCACCTCCCCACACACACCCAAAGTATAGAAAAGTTTCCAATAACACCAGGAAGTGTCTGTCCCCATTTCTCACAATAGTGAATTTCTTAAAGGAGATAGTAGTTTCTAAGAAGGTAATAAAGTTAAGCACAAAGAGATAATTGAATTGTGAGTTGATCAAATATGATGGAAGATTGCAAAAAAGATTTCAAACCTCCTCTGTGACCAGAGGTCCCCTGCTACAATGCAACATGTTGCTATAAGAGAGATCATCCTAAATCATGCCATTCCTTTTCTCAAAAATATTTTTTGACTTACTGTTGACTCCTGAATCAAGTTCAAATCCTTCAGTTAAGCATTCAAGAGTTTGTCCTGTCTTTCCTATTTTTGACTCTCGCTACTCCCCTAATTATAGCTATGGTTAAACTAATTAGCTAATTCATCATTACCCAATACATCCCTCCATGCTTCTGCTCCTATCTATTCTTCCTTGAATTCTTTCACTCTCTTCCTCCAATCTAATCAAAACCTTTCTTTTGAGAAATGGAACCAAGATGACTGGGTAAAAGAAAGCACAACAAAGATCCCCTCAACTATGTCCCTGTACACCAGAATTCCTCTAAACATCTAGAAAATTGCCCTGGAATTAATCCTGATCAAGAAATATAAAGAAAAATATCTCAGTCCGTAATTTTGAAAGATGGAGAGGTATGCAAATTCTGGGGATGGGTTTTGGTCAGTCAGTCAATATTTATTAAGTAACTACTATGTGCCAAGCATTGGGCAATTTACTGGGAATGTGTTTGGCACCAACAAAAATAAAGACAATCCTTGTCTTCATGGAGTTTATAATCTAATGAGGGAAGATAATACACAAAAAGAAGTTGAAATGGAGCTGAGGAAAAAGAACTAGGAATGAGGGCATGATGAAGAGTTTCTTTTTTTTTTTACTTGATATTTTATTTTTCTAAATACATATTATGAAAGCTTTTCAACATTAATCCATATGCCTATGTATATTTTTAAGTTACAGCATTACCTTCTACTCTCCACCTCCCCTCAGTCAAGTTAATAATTTACATACATATTTCTGTTAAACTTGTTTACAGATTAGTCATTTTTGGTATGAGGAATTAGGATTAAGGGAAAGGAGTACATAATAGAAATTCTTTAAAAAGTGAATGTTGTGTTCCTCAGATTCTGAAGGGTTTTTGTTTTGTTTTGTTTTGTTTTTCTTCCTCTGGATGAAGATAGCATTTTCCATAGCCAATTTCCTAGCTCTCTAAGCTGCTGAGAGAAGCTGCAACCATCAAAATTGTACAGCTCACACTGTTGTTGTTAATGTGTACAACGTTCTCTTGGTTCTGTTATACTCATTCAGCATCATATCCTGTAATTCATTTCGTGCTTCTCTAGAGTCCATCCCTTTATGGTTTCTTATAGAACAATAGTGTTCTATAATATTCATATACCACAGCTTGTTCAACCATTCTCCAATTGATGACCATCCCCTCAATTTCCAATTCTTTGCAACTACATAAAGAGCTGCTATGAATATTTTGGAACATGTGGGACTTTTCCCATTTTTTTAATGATTTCTTCTGAATATAGGCCTAGAATTAGAATTGCTGGATCAAAGGGTATGATCAATTTTTATGCTCTTTGGGCATAGTTCTATATTGTTCTCCAGAAGAGTTGGATCATGGGGCGGCTAGGTGGTGTAGTAGATAAAGCACTAGCCCTGGAGTCAGGAGTACCTGGGTTCAAATCCGGTCTCAGACACTTAATAATTACCTAGCTGTGTGGCCTTGGGCAAGCCACTTAACCCCGTTTGCCTTCAGTTCACAACTCCATCAGCAATGCATTGTTCCAATCCTCCCACAACCTCTCCAAAATTGATTATTTTCTTTTTGTCATCTTAGCCAATCTGATAGGTGTGAGGAGATACTTCATAGTTGTTTTAATTTGCATTTATCTAATCAATAATGATTTGGAGCAGTTTCAAAGAAGTCCAAAAGTAGTTTAACTACTGCATAATAATTAGGAGAATGGGCTGTGAACCAAGCCAAGAAAAAGTTTCAGAACCAGCACAGAACCTCATCTTGTATAGGGTACAGGACCAAGCATCTACTAAAAATTTTGATGCTCACTACTCAGCTCTAGGTCATAGCTCTAGGACAGGCTGAGGAGGAGGCTTATGCCTAGACTTAGTGATCCAAATTGAGAAGCCATGTGGATAATAGTTTGGGTACTGAGCAAGCAACAACTATGTGACTCAGGTCCTAAGAGGAGAGTGGAAGCTCTACTGCAACAGCAAAACCAGTCTGAAGCCTACAGAAAAATAACTGATGTGATGTCTGTCCTTCATTCACAAAGAAGACTATGACATCAGGGAGGTGATGCTTATGTACTTATGTACATGAAGTGGATTTGAGTGTGGGGGGGGATTGTGCTGTCATTAAACTCACTTTTTCCTCCAGAGCCATCTGGATCCAGTGCCTAGATATGAATCAGGATGACTGGAGACATGCCTGAATGCAAGGCAATCAAGGTTAAGGTGCCCATGATAACACAGATAGTAGGTGTAAGTATCTGAGGCTGGATTTGAACTCTTTCCACCTGATTCCAAGGTCAATGCCATTGTGCCTAGGGCACAATGCCTATATGCCCTAGGTCAGATATAAAACCATTTTGATTCAACAAGAATTTGACAGCTGACTGATCATGGTTGAGTCCAGTAGTAGTCTACTAGAATTCAAATTGGGCAAACTGATAGGCATATTGCTCAGATTCAAAGCCCAATCAGGGACTTGTAGAGTTTAGACTGAGGGACAGCAATCAGATTTTTATCTGGATCAGACTACTTTGGGAACATTTGAAAGTTTGTAAATCCCCAGCTTGGAATGTCCTTAAGAGCCTAGAATGACAATACAATAGTCTCAGAAAGAATAGCAGGATTTGGACATTTCCTTCAGAAATGCACAGTCTAACATTAATCTGAAGTCAAAAGGTAGGCTGGAAGAATGAGCACACACAAAAAAAGAATCCCATTATACAATGCATTATGATGACAGGGACACTCAAGACACAAATGTAGAAGAAGAGAATAGATTAGACAAGAGAAAATTTTAAAGGTAAATATGAGCAGAAGGGACTAACTAAGGATAAATTTTATATTCTAATCTGGGGAGATGGTACCTGTGTCCTTTCTGAACACTATTATCATCTGGGATCATAAAGAGAGTCTAATTAGACAAGGGGCCTAGGAGTTATGCTTAATAATCTTAAAAGAACAGTAGAAAGGAAAGCAAAGAGCAATATACTATGTAGGGGCAGGGAAAGGAAAAGTAATGTCAGGGAAAAGTATCTTATTGTGGGAATGGGTGACACATCTGAATTGGTCAAAGAGGTAGAAGAATATATACACACACAATTACATAAACATTGTGCATGTGAATGGATATAGAAATACATTTCATTAAATAGATAAATAAGAGGGAAAGAGAATAATGGACAATATAGGGAATAAGAGGGATCAGTTCTAAGCAAAACAAATTCTAACTGATGATATACAAACATATTGATAGCAGCTGAATTTGTTGTGGCAAAGAACAGTAGACTGAGAAGGTTTTCTCAATTTCTCAATTGAGAAATGGCTGAATTAGGGTATATAAATGCAAAACAATGTTATATATATATATATATACATAAATGGTTTTAGAGAAACTTGAAAGATTTATATGAACTGATGAAGAATGAAATGAGTAGAACTAGGAGAACACAATGGCAACAATATTGAAAAAATAAAGTTTTGTAAGATTTGGAATTCTCATTAGCATCATAACTGAGTCAGTTATTCACCACTAATGATAAAATATATTGCCCATCCCTGACCCTTATAACCCTGTGATCCTGGAAAAATCACTTAGTTTTTTTCTTACTAAGATTTCATTTTCTTTATATCACTCTTCTTGCCCCACCCCTAGCATTATATCTTGTATAAGTATAAGTAACTCCATATATCTCTGTCTTCAATGAATTAATAATGATTATATTCCAATATCCTGATTCTCTTGCTTTTTTCCTATCAAATTATGTATTATAAATAATGTTTTCTATAATATATAATTACAGCTGAAGTGATAGTTCAGATTAAGTTATGGCAAAATGTCAGAATGATTAGGGGTCTAATTCACATCTCTTTAATTTTCAGCTGGACTACACAGTGATTTTTTCTTCTTAAGGCTCTGTTCTCCATGAGAACACAAAATCTTCTCCCTCCTCTTGTCTTACCAGTTTCTGAGATCACAAGGGTCATATTTGGCAATTTCTTGTAAGGCTTGTAGAGAGACTTTCATTCAATGATTGATTCTGTTTCCAATCTCTGAGATTAGTTCTACTTCGTTTGTAATACTGTTCTTTTTCCTGAGTCTGCCTCTCATTATAGACCCATAACCCTGATGCTAAGGAGAATTGTACCAAAATTCTACTGTAAAGACTAGTGATAAAGAAAAATTATACTGAGCCAAGTCTATTTTTACCCCTACCTCCTGAAGAGTAAAGCCTCTTTTTCTTCTTCTAAAATATATCTGTATTGGATATATAAGGTGGAATTCAGGCAGAGTTTATATATAGGACTAATAAGACCATCTCTATGACTCTAGAGGCCAATTTAGGAGGAATTTTTTTGCACAATATGTGTCATTAATTCATTCAACAAACTATGTGTAGAGGTGTTATAATGACATAGTTATGCCTTTAAATATAAAATGGTCTTACTCTGAACTTGTCTGTGGTCATTTTCCAACTTATCACTTGTTTCATAGCATCATAGACAAGTACAACTGAAAGGAACCTTAGAAATGACCTGGCCCACCAAAGCCTTTATTTTATAGAGGAAAAAAAATAAATGTCCTTTGGTAAATTGGTCAATTGGAGATCAGAAGGAATATTCCCATAGGAAAAATACTATTATCCATAATTAAGTTCTCAGGCTAGGCCAGAAGAACTAATTGAACTTATGATGTATTAAATGATGAGAATATGTGGAGGATTAACCTGGCAAAGTCTTTCTGAAGTCCTCATTTTCCTTTTTATTTTTATTTTTTTTAGATTTTTCAAGGCAATGACGTTAAATGGCTTGCCCAAGGCCACACGGCTAGGTAATTATTAAGTGTCTGAGGTCAGATTTGAACCCAGTACTCCTGACTCCAAGGCCAGTGCTCTATTCACTGTGCCACCTAGCCACCCCTCATTTTCCTTTTTAAAATCTCCTTTGTTGTTATTGTTGTTTGCTGCTATGGCTGCTGCCCAGTTGTTTAGTTGTGTCTAGCTCTTCCTTACCCCACAGCCATAGTACACCAGAACTTTCTATCTTCCACTATCTCTAGCAGTCTGTTCAAGTTAATATTCATTGTTGCCATAACATTATCTAACCATTTCATCCTCTGTCATCTCTTTTTTCCTTTTGCCTTCAATCTTTCCCAATATCATGGTCTATTCCAATAAGTCCCATCTTCTTATTATGTGGCCAAAGTATTTAAGCTTCAGCTTCAGTATTTTACTTTCCAGTAAATAGGCTGAATTAATTCCTTTATGTATTGACTGATTTGCTCTCCAAAAAACTTTCAAAAGTTTTCAATTTGAAAACATTGATTCTGTGGCACTCAGCCTTCCTTGTAGGCCAACTCTCAGTCATAAATTGCTACTGGAAAAACTCTTACTTTGATTGTATTATACAGACCTTTTTGGCAGGATGATTTCTCTTTTTTATAGTATGTTGTCCAGATTTGCCATGGCTTTGCTTCCAAAGAGCAATTTTTGAAGATGCAGACTTACCTAATTCTAGGTACTTTCCTTGGACCGTTATTGCTTCCATCTCCTATCTCCATGTTTTTTCACTTGCTGTTTTCTATCCCTGGCATGCTCTTCCTCCTCAATCCTGATTATTGGAACTCCAAGTATCTTTCATGGTTCAGTTCAAATTTCACTTCCTTCAGAAAGTCTTTCCTGATTCTTCCATCTCTTAGTCCCTTGCCCTAAATCACTGTTTTTTTATTTTACATTTGTGCTATACATCTATATCAGGGTCCCAAAAGTGCTAGGACAGTTTAAAAATTTTAAAACTACTAAAGTTTAAACTTCAGTAAGACTTTTGGAATACCCTGTATTTATACACATCCCATACATTTGCCCATGTGCACACAGATACCAAACACCCACATATACAGTCCTTATTTCTATCTATGCTACATACTTATCTGTGAAATGTGTATTCCTTGATGCATATTCCTTGAGGGTAGGGACTCATTCTCACTTTTCATATCACTTTTTATTTATCTCCACATAAACCAGAAGTTTGTATAATGTTTAGCAGAACTTTTTCTCATCTTTGTAATAGCTTTATTAACCTAAAATTAGTTCTATTTTTATTTTACATCCTTGGTTCTTTGCTTGTGCTTGCCTCAGACTGAAGATAGATACTGACAGTATGAGAAGGGAATAGGGAAGCCTTTGAAAATAATCAGTTAAAGCAGACTAGATGCAAAATATACTTCATATATATATATATAACATATCTATTATATATGCAATATGTACATATATAATATACCTATTGTATATGCAGAATATGAAAGGTACAGAAAATACCAATCCTTGTTGTGAGATCATAAAGATAGAACTGGAAAGAACCTTAGAGGTCAGTCTAACCCCCTCTGAGTTTTATAGATAAAGAAAGTGAAGCAAGCATACATACATACATATATATATGTATGTATGTATATACCTTGAAAATATGAAATCCTACAAATCAGGACTTAATTTATTGTTTTATTGATTGTATAGCCTCTGGAACTTTATGGAGAAATGTAAAGCAAATTGGATTTATAAATGTGTCATGCATCCTTTATCCATTTCTCTCTCCCTTCTTCCTTTTCTCTCTCTTTTCTTTCTTTCATTCTTTTTCTCTCTCTTCCTTTCTTCCTTTCTTTTTTTCTTCCTTCCTCCCCCTCTCTCTCTCTCATTCTCACTTTTCCTTCTTTTCTTTCTCTATTCTTTTATTTGTTGTTGTTGTTAATTGAAAACCAGTTATTAAACATTGCCAGTACACTCTTGGACAGTAGTAAATGGAGTTAGCATTCAATCATCAAGAAGTTCTTGAACCATAGTCAAAGGCTATAGAAATGTGAGAATACAGCAGCGGAACAGTGGTGGTAAAGGAAATCATGGAGTTGCTGGATAGTCAGGGGATTATTAACAAGACCTTATTTCTTAGTCTAAGAAGAAACATGGGGGCGGCTAGATGGTATAATGGATAAAATACTGGCCCTGGAGTCAGGAGTACCTGGGCTCAAATCTGGTCTCAGACACTTAATAATTACCTAGCTGTGTGGCCTTGGGCAACCCCATTTGCCTTGCCAAAAAAAAAAAAATCTAAAAAAAAAAAGTAAAATGAGTCAAATTATAATGTTTTAGGGAAAACCCTATGTGAAACCAAGAACCCAAAAGAGTTTTTTGGTTTGTTTTTACTTTTTTGCTGAAAATCTTCCAAGAACCTAACCTCTGTAAACCCAAGATGTGATTTCTTGTGGTATGGGGACATGGATGGTATTTGGAAGATTGTTTTTCAAGGATATTTGTGTGTGTGTGTGTGTGTGTGTTTTCTGAGATCTATGGAGCAAACACAGAATCAGAATCAGAAAAGACCCTCTAAAATTATCCCATTTGAACAGTCTTTGGGAATACTCATCCACAAGTTTTTTATTTATATTTTCTGTTTGGAGGGCCTAAGTTTTTCTGTGCTACCAATGGTAATGTATAGACAGTCTCTGACAACCATATGGTAGATATGACCATATCGGGATAATTATGGGTTATCTGAGCATTAACCCTGTCCAGGTATGGGAGACTTAGGCCCTCAACAAGAACTTTTGATGCATGCCTATGAATTATCACAAGGACACCACTGAGAAATCTTTACAAGCACCTTTGATTCCTATGTGAGATTCACAGTACTGGTTGTGGAGGTGACATACATTATGACTAAAACCTTATTATTAGGTATGCTTTAGGAAATTTCACAGGAAATGGGTAAAAACTTTCATATTAAAATATTTTAATTGGTTTAAGGACATGATTATAGTTTTTTTACAAGTATGACAAACTCTTAACAACTGTATAAAAGATTCCTCTAAATCACTAATAATCAGAGAAATAAATCAAAACAACTCTAATATTTCACAAACAAAAGATAGAATTAGTCAATGTTGGGGGAACTGTAGAAAGAAAGGTGGAGCTGTGAATTGGGCCAGTTGTTCTGGGAAGCAATTTTTATAGGTATGTTAAAATAACTAATATATGCATACCTTTTGACCCAAAATTCCTTCTGCTAGAAAGTCCCATATACATCAAAATATTTACAGCAGTACTTTTTATAATACAGAGTGGGAAATAAAGTAGAATTCCATCAGCTAAGGAATGATTCAAAGAATTATGGTCCATGAACAATACAAAATAGTTCTGTACCATAAAAATCAATGAAAATGAAGACTGGAATACTGTTGTATTTGATTAGTATGGAAGTTACTTGATTCTTTTTTTTTATAAGACTGCTCTCTGCATGGAATTGAAGGAGGACCTATACTGAGAAATGTAAGTGATACAAAAAACAAATGAAACCAATGAGAATTTTTAAAAGAAGAAAAAAATCATCTCTGTAGCCTAATATTCTAGACTTAATCCATTTATTAATTATAGCATGTTGATTCTCAACTTGCATGTAGGGCTTCTGAATCTACCTTTCTTTAGTGTGGCTTCATAGGCCATTAGTCATTTAAGTCAACATATATTAGCTTCCTATTGCACAAAATCCTAACCTGCAATAATGACAATGCCTCACATTTATATAATACTTTACTATTTTATAAAGTGCCTTTGCATATCTTCTTTCATTTGATTTTCAGAAGCCTTTAAGGTGGGTGGGGACGTATTATTCACCTTTTGAAAATGAGGAAATTGATACTCCACCATTGCATGACTTTCTTAGTGTCTTCAAAGTTTGTAAGCAACAGAGTTGAGATTTGAACTCAAATGTCCTAATTCCCATAAGTTCCCTCTTCATGAACTCAATGCTTTTGAAGACATCTCGCCTCAAACTGGATGCTGAGACTTTTTTATCAGAGACATAAAACTCCCAAAGTCTAAATGAAGGTAAATGATATTTTGAGTGTCATTAAGTTTAACATAACATGGGTTTCCAATTGGGAATAGGTTTAAATTACTGGATTAATAGCTGTGTCTTTATTAACACTTTCAATGTCTGCTTAGGGCAGATAAAGAGAATAAGGGTAGTCTATCTTCTCTCCCTAAGGATAGAGTGATGTGTGGGATGTTGAATGTGTAAGTCTAAAGAAGACTCACTTCCTCACTGTGGGAAATAAAGAGATGTATGATAAAGTTGTACAATTCAACAGTCCTGTGTGGGAGAATGGGGATGAGGAGAGGGTGGAAAGGAGGTGGGGAAGGTTACTATGTACAAAACAGAGTGCTGAAAAATCAGTCACTCACTAGTATGTAGACTGTTTCCAATGATGATGGGAGTTAAACTAAAGAAAAGCAAGTCCTGTCTTGTTCATTCCATTCACTTGGCAGGCCCAAAAATGAGGGAATGTCTACTTTGAAGTCTAGGACAAAGACAAACCCACCCTTCCTCCTACAACCATGTTAAAAGATTTAGAATTTGCTTTATGTTCTGCCTTTATGATCTCTGATGAAATCCTTGCTCCTCTTCTTTTCAACGATGAGTCCAAAGCAGTCTGAAGAATATTCCTTCAGATTAAAAGTTGTATTCTTCAACTAGTTGCTCTTTGGGTATGCAAAGTGAACTGTGGAGAAGAAATGCTTGAAACGTTGAAGAGGACAAGGTTTTCACTGTCCCAAAGACAGTTAAATAATGAGCTCAAAATAGGATGTTGTTATTGAGCCTTTTTTTTCATTTGGGGTTTTCTTGGCAAAGATTTCAAGGAGTGATTTACCATTTTCTTCTCCAGTTCATTTTATAGATGAAGACCTGAGGTAAACAGTGCTAAGGGACTTTCTAGTCATATTTGAACCCACAAAGAGGCATCTTCCTCACTCAAGACCCAGTGGTCTCTCCACTGCACCATCTAGTTGCTCCCATACAGGAATAGAGTGGACTTTATAAACATGCACAGAACAATTCATCAGGGTGTGTAACCAAGGAATTTTTTTAAAATCTTTTTTTAAGAGAGCTAGTGTGATATAATCAGTCAATAAGCAATTATTATGTTCCTACAATGTGCCAGTCATTTTACAAAAAGAGGAAAAAGACACAATCCCTGCCTCAAGGAACTTACAGTTCAATAAGGGAAACAACATACAAACAAATATATATAAAACAATCAATATAAAGGACAGATAGAAGATAATTAACAGATGGAAAGCACTAGAATTAAGAGGTATTAGGGAAAGTTTCCTGTAGATGGGGGGGTGAGGGAGAGAGATTTAGTTGGATTTACAGAAAATCAGAGAGGTCAGTAGTCATAGCAGAGGAGGGAGAATATTCCAGGCAAGGAGGACAACCAGAGAAAATACCCCATGCAGAGAGATGGAAATTCTTATTCATAGAACAGCCAGGAAGCCAATGGGATCAAAGAGTTTGTGGAGGGAAGCTATAAGAGTATTAGAAAAAGTAGTAGGGGAAAAAATTAGGAAGGACTTTGAATGCCTAGAGAATGGATAGAAAGCTGACCTTCAATCCAGGAAGACTTGGATTCAAGTTTTGTTTCTGACACATAGTAGTCATGAGCCAATCACTTAATCCCTCAGGGTTCTACACAGTTCTCTAAAGGTATCACAGAGAAGGTTCTGACTTATATTAGTAAATGGGAGATTTGTTTGTTTTTTTAATGTAGGAATTGGTAAAGCAATTCTCTTTAGAAATTAAATCACATGTTTAATCCCTATTCCTATTTTAGGTGGACATTTATTATATAATCATAAATGATCAAACTAAAGAAACTAAAACTAAACTAAATCTTTTCATAGTTTTTTTGATACTTTTTATTTTTAACATTGCCTACATTTTCTCTTCTATCACTTTCCCTCTTTTCCCCTTTCAGAGATCCATCCTATATAATAAAGAATAAATGGAGATAATTAGACCTTCACTACCTACCTCTCAGGGTTGTTGGGAAGGTCAAATGAGACAGTGTATTAAAGTACTTTGAGAATTTTAAAGTGCTATAAAAATGTCAGCTATTATTATTATTACTCAGGGACTCACTCAGACTCTGGGGCTAGACAGGGCTACTGGCAAGGCTTCCAAGTTTAAGAATACTTGACTTACAAACATCCCCATATGTGAATGGCAGGCCTATGTAAATCCAAGGATGGGATGCAGAGTCTTAGAGAGTTAGAAGTGTACTGCAAGTTACTAGATTCCTTTTTCAGAATGAGCACTGGATAACACAATGGTGGGGTAGAACAGCAGGGACTGGATAGGAAGTATGCATTCCTAAGACCTGAAAAAAGCTTTTTAAAATAGTCAGGGTGGCCATTTCTGTGGATGTGAGAACTTATGCTCAAAAGAGAGTGGTTTCTTTATTTGGGATAAAGTTCTCTGGATCACCTACATCTCAAGTATTAGGTTCTAGCTAGGGTCTGGCCAATAAGGATTCCAAGATCTAGAAGTCCCATTTAGTTTCTGGAAGTTATTAATGGGGTTTCCAGTTTTTAAGAATCTAATTCCCTCCATCTCCTGCCAGTGTCTGCTCAGATATTTGAATCTTCAAAGTCTTAGTTTCCTGGTACCCTCAAACATTCCAGTCCTTTTCAAAAATGACTTTTTTGAATCACTTCAGAATGTGGTAGAGAAAATATTTGATTAACACCATGATCTTATTTGACCATGCATTAAAGTATCTACATTCTCATAGAAATAATGTTTTAAATGAAAGTTAAGTTCTTGAACTAATCCAAAAAATGGTTACACAATTCACAACATAGATGAAATACTGTATACTGGCAGCAATAATGCTTTCTATTGGTCTGTGCCATAAATATATAATATTTTAGTTATATTAACTGACCTTCCAACTGAGTTGGAAGACTTGAGTTCAATCCTTATTGTTACATTGGACAAGGTTTTGATTTCTTCAAGTTAAGTTTCCTTAATTATAAAAATGGAGATAAAGAATACCTACCTAAGAGGGTTGTTGTGAAGAAACTGCCTTGTTAACCACAAAATTTTATATTTGTAGAATCATTATAATGTAGAGGTCATAATCAGTTGGTAAAGCCTTCCTGAACTGGTCTTATATTTTTTTAACAAGTTGTAACTTCCAGAAGTTAGTTCTTCCATAAGGGATTACTCTGAGCATGCAACATTTCTCTCCTTTAGTACCACATGAAAGGGTTGGCTAGGTGGCTCAATGGATAGAGTACCCACGCTGGAGTCAGGAGTACCTGAGTTCAAATCCTTTCTCAAACACTTAATAATTACCTAGCTGTGTGGCCTTGGGCAAGCCATTTAACCCCATATGCTTGCAAAAACCTAAAAAAAAATACCACATGAAGGAAATTGTTTATATGCCTGGCCTCTACCATTGAACTGTGTCTTGGCCTTTAAAAAGAGGCACAAAGAGGGAGACAACCATGTGCTAGGGAAGAATCAGATTAGACAGGAATTATTTACTCAGAGATTCTGATTTGGTTCTCTGAAAGGGAACTAGTTCATCTGTTAAGCTCTTCAGGGAATCCTGTTGGGAATTGACAGCAAATGAAGAAAACAGTAGACCAAACTATAAGTTTCAGGTATATGAAGCACTAGGGGAAAACTCATAGACCAGGCTTTTGGATAAAGGAGGGATCACTGGACAGTTGAATCAATCAATCAGCAACCAGAACTGAGGAGCAGTGAGGACCAGAGCCACAATGTATATGAGGAAACCCAGACCTTGCTCTTCACTAGTACTTTGAGTAAATGAACTGTGTAGGTTTGTGGGAAAAGGGTGATAACAACTCTAATAATACCTGGCATTTACATAGAGCTTTAAGATTTCAAAAGAAGTTTTACAAATATTATCCACTTTTATCCTCACAACAATCCTAAGAGGTAGGTGTAACTGTTAGCACAATTTTACAGATGAGGAAAATGAGGCTGACCCAGGGTCACACAACTGGTAAGTGATGAAGTATAATTTGATTTCAGGTCCAGCATGCTATCCCTTGAACCATCTATTTGCCTTTAGGGCAAATTCCTTGGTAACCCTGAGCATTCCTTGCAAGGAGTAAGGGGACTTTGGGGTGACATTTTATGTTTAAAGGATAGTATAGATCCCCAAGGAGGAGTTATGCTCAATGGAGCAGTTTCTCAACCCTCTACCAATTCTGAATTCTTAGTGGGAAGGATGCATAAGACCCTGGGAGAGGTGAGATTATCGCCTCACAATATATTGAGATATGTATTGACTCCATTTAGAAAGTCTTATCTTAGTTAAGATTTAATACATAGGCAGCAAACATTTCATTGACAATCTTTACACTTATGCTCATCATAAATACTGCAAGGCAGGATAATCCAATGTTCAAGAGTGTCTCTTGTTTTCTTTGGGCACATGATGAAACCAACCCTGCCAAATCTTTTGTCTGCCCTTCTAAAAGAAACTGTCCTTTCATTTAGCTTCAACTTCTTTATGTCTTTCAGTTTTAATTATAGTGAGAATGTTCATACAGATCTAATTTCATTCTTATAGTCAGCTATCAACTTCTTGGTTATAGGACAAATATTTCACATTTAAAAGTATCTGGCTACATCAATTTTTGAAAACTAAGAACCAAATGATTCTTACTACTATCTATTTCCATTTTTGTCACTCTGTTACTATCATTGTGGAAAGAAAGAGACCATTTCATATCATGGCCAAAAAAATGTCTTAGTAGCCTACCTTCTAACCACTGTTCTTTGCTGGATGGTCAGCAGATAGCAGACAATATGTTGCCAAACCCTTTTCAACTTAGCAGACTCTGCCCAGACTTTAACTTTTTCAAAGTAGACTCTGATTACTCCTCATCTCTATAGAACATGAGGCATCAAAATATAACTTTTGTGAAGATGACAACAAAGATAGCTATAATCAGTTGCAAATCAAATTCTATAAGAAGTCTGAGGAGAAAATTCACTACTGGTTGCAAATTAGGAAAGGCTTCGCAGAAATGGTGACACTTGCTGTAGAATTTAAAGGTCATATATATGTGGGGGCAAGTTGGCTGTAAAGTATACATTAGAGAGACCATATGGAATTCTGTTAGGAATTGGTTACCTTTTAGAAGTGTTATGCCAAATCTCTGGGAAATAGGAAGATGAACAAAATGGCTTTCACTTATAAGTCATCACATCACATGTGTATCTACTATATGAAAAATACCATACAAGGCAATAGAGAAAAATGAAACAGTTCCTGTCCCCAAGAAACTTACAGTATACCTCCACCATAGAAACTGCAATAGTTTGATCCAATAAGACCTTAGTTTCAATTCAGTTAGATTCATTCAACATTTATTAAGGACCCACCATGTGCTAAGTTCTAAATCTTGACTGATGGTTACTAAACATTTCACATCTTCAAATCTTAGTTACATTGGACAAGGCTTTGATTTCTTCAAGTTAAGTTTCCTTAATTATAAAAATGGAGACAAAGAATACCTACCTAAAAGGGTTGTTGTGAAGAAACTGCCTTGCTAAATAGGGATGACGATAACTATACTACCCTCCTCAGAAAAGATGACTGAGTACTAGGTTAAAAAGGATATGGATTAGATCTGTGTTTTCAGTGGTAGAGGAAATTTCTAGATAAGGAAACTGTCCAATGCAGGTCATCATCTTCTCAAGAATTTATAGTCTTAGAAATTAGAATTGCTAGAACATCAAGATGTTATGAAATCTGTCAAGGGATCGATCACATAGGAAATATTTATCAAAGGCAGGATTTGAACCCAGGTTTTCTTGGCTCTAAAAACCAGTTCTCTCTCCACTACACAGTGCTGCCCCCTGCTTTAGTTATTATTTTAAGGTTATTATATTATATATATATATATATATATATTGCAATCATTTTACAGTCTCTGCAATTGTTTTATAGGAAGAAAATGGTATTTGTTGTCCTTTTTGGAAAAATTAATTTATAGTCCCTGTAAAAGTTAATTTGATGAATATATATATATACATATATATGTATGTATATATATATATATATATATGAAATTCAGGGTGGCTGGGTAGTGCAGTGAATAGGGTGCTGGAGTCAGGAAAACCTGAATTCAAATCCAGCCTCAAGCTACTTATTAGCCAGTGTGATTCTGAGCAAGTCACTTAATCCTGTTTGCCTCAGTTTCCTTATCTATAAAATGAGTATCCTTATCTATGAGTATCTTAACCAAGGAAATCCCAAATGGAGTTGTGAAGAATGAAAAAACAACAAATACTAAACTAAATTTTATACAGCATGACCTCTTGAATAGCCTTTTCCAGCCATCTCCCTACTGTGTGGGTCCAAAAATGACTTTGCGTCTACTAGGTCACAGTGGTGCATGGATGGGTTGATAAAGTACACTGAGTAAGTACACTTGCTGCTCTGCAAATCCCAACCCAAATCCAGACCTGTGCATCTGTAGCCCACTCAGATGTAAGGCTATACTTAAACAACATTCCCTCTTCTTTAAGGTTATAAATAGAGCAGCTGAGAAAAGACAGGAGTGGTGGGAGCATTGGATCTGAGGCCAGCAAAGACCAGGATTCAAGTCTCACAGCTGAAATTTATAACCCCATGACACTATGCAGACTCATTAAGCCTCAGTTCATTCACCTATAAAAGAAGTATAATAATGCCTATTCTGCAAGATTATTATGAGAACAAAATGAGGTATTCTATGCCTAGTACTTTGCAAGTCATAAAATTCTGAATAAATGGCAGCTGATGTGATTACAGAAGGCAAGATTAGCTCTGTAAATGACCAAAGTACCCCCAAATTAGTTGATCCTGGAAATGGTCCATAGAATATAATGTTTTGATTACTGTCAAAATAAAAGTATCCAAGGAAAAGCAGTACCCTAAGTCTTAGCAGTTACTGACTCCTTAATATCCACTTAATTTCAATCTGGGAGAAGACAATACCACAGAGATGGGGAGAAGGTGGATGGGAGTGGGGGGAAAATGCTCATCTTAGCTCCATTTTTCCATTGGAAATCATAAACAGAAGTTTTTCAACAATCCCAGAGCAAACAAATGATCACTTTACTGCTTTCAAGTTCTAGAGTATCTATCTAAACCATGTTAAATGCTTTAGGATGAAGTGGGGTTTGTTTGACAAATTGATTAACATTATGAATCTTATCATTTTATTGGTACTTTGTATTTGTGCTTCCCAGTTCCTTTTGTACAAAATGATTCCTGCTGCAAGTTGACAGCTTGGACTTGGGAGATGTTTCTTAAGTCTCCATATCCTAAATGTACCCTACTTATCAGGGAAAGGTTTTAATGGGTACAGTCCTATCGCTGCTGAAAGTTGAAGCAGGGACTCAAGACATCATTGTTCCCCAATCTCCAATGATGATATCTATGTCAATGCTCCCAAGGATAATAGTAAGATTATGGCTTTAGAGATGGAACATATCTTAGAGTCATTGAGACTATCATTTTATAGATGAGGAAACTGAGTCACAGAGAGATTAAGTGATTGCCCCAGGGTTACACAGTCAGAAATTCTATTCTAGGTCTTCCTGACTGCAAATCACTTTGAGTTTCACAGTAGTTAAAGTCCATCTTTTTTTGCTATAGCATGATCTAAGATAGAAAACAACTGGTATATTTTTTAGAGATCTTGACCACAGTTCTTTCTTTTCTTTGGACAGACTTCAAGAGATAGTGGAAGATATAAGGGTCTGATGTGCCATGAGGTCATGAAGAGTCAGACACAGCTGAACAACTGAACAACTTCCTTTTCTCCAGGTTCAGTGTCATCACCCTCCCTATCATGCCAACAATGCTTTTGTTTTTCTCTTTTCTCAGTACTTTTCACTCATTCTTTTCCTCCACCATTTTGTGAATTAACATGATGGTTAAATCATGATTCAATTTTGATGCTATACCCTGTAGTCCTTCCAGTAATAGATAAGCAGTAACACATTGCATAATTTAGTACTTTGCCAAGGGCTGAATCTATTGGAAGATTTCAAAGAATCAAAAAGTTTAACAGTTGGGAGGGATCTCAAAGGTTATATAGTCCAACCTTAAATGAACAGGAATATTCTTTACAAATTTCCTAATAAGTGGATGCCTCTGAAAATTGGGAGGTTTTCCCTTACATATATATATGTATAAGGTTATAACCCCTCGTGTGTGTGTGTGTGTGTGTGTGTGTGTGTGTGTGTGTGTGTGTGTAGTTCTGCTCTCAGGACATATCTAACTCTTTTTTCTACATGATAAGCTTTTTTTGGTTTTGGTTTTGGTTTTTTGTAAGGCAATGGAGGACTGGCCCAAGGTCATACAGCTAGGTAATTATTAAGTGTCTGAGGCTGAATTTGAGCTCAGGTACTCCTGACTCAGGGTGGATGTTACATCCACTGCACTACCTAGCTACCCCCATGATAGACTTTTAAAAACCTGAATACAACTATCATGCTTCTCCCTAAGTCTTTTCTTCTCTATACTAAACTTCCCCAGTTCAATCAAATAATCGTATAGTGCCTTTGTCTCTGTTTTCTCTTACTATTCTAATCATCTTCTTCTAGTCAAGATGCATTCCAATTTATCCTTCAGATTTGACACTCAGAACTCAATGAAACACTCTAAGTATAATTGGTCAGGGAAGTACTTAATGAGGTCATTATTTTGAACACCATCTCTTTACCAATGTATAACCTAAGACAAAACTAGCTTTTTGGGTACCACTTTCCACTGTTGATTCATATTGGACTTTCAAATTCATAGCTCCTCCACTATAACTCTCAAACATTTTTCCTCATGGATTCTTTATCCCTACATAATGTGATCTTAAAAGATTTGGTCCATCATTCTAATATGCCAGGATCTTTTTAGATCCTGATTTCTTCATGTAGAAGATTGGAAGAAGTCAATTCTGGACAAAATTATAGGATTGTGCTCTCCCAATTTCATTCTTGGTATTTATTTTCCACTAGAATAGAAAGAAATTATCAAAATGATCAAAGCAAATGTCTGAACCCATCAATGCTTTTCCCAATGAAATAAACTCTAGTAATCATCTCTTAGTCCTAGGACTAAATATAAACTATTTTCTGATTTTTAAAGCCTTTCATAACCCTAGTTGTTTGCTACCTTCCTGGTCCTCTTACTTGCCTCCATATACCAGCTTCCTTGCTCTTCTCAAACTAACACTCCATCTCCTGACTTTGGCATATATACATATACACACATAGATCTTTAGATATCTCTTGATACAAATAGGTATCTATAGATAGATCTATCATCTATATATAAACAATTACATATATATGTCTATATGTATTCTTATTATACACATACATACATATGTAAGATATATAGAGATGTATCTACATATATGTTTATATAGAGATATGGATATATATTAAAGTAAAAGTAATCTCAGAAGAAAGATATTAGCAGTGGAGAGAGGGGGAATTGGGAAAAGCCTCTTACATGAGATGTGAATCAAGCTGAGACTTAAAGGAAGCTAGGCAAGTCAAGAGACAAAGATAGGAGGGAGAGTATGGGAGATAGCCAAGGAAAAGCCCCAGAGCCAGAAGATGGAAAATAGTTAAGAAAATCAATATGTGGAGGGGAGAAAGAAGATTAGGAAGGGAGCAAAGAGCTAGGTTATGAAAGTTTTTAAAAGCCAGAAAAGACATTCTATTTATATATAAACATATACATTATTTTATACTATATAATTATTCTATTATATCATGTATTTCATATTTATAAGTAAAATTATATATGTACATCTTTATATATAAATTATTTTTGTTATTAAGTCATTTCAGTACAGTCTGACACTTCATAATCTCATCTGACATTTTCTTGGCAAAAAAACACCTGCCATTTCCTTCTCCAACTTACAGATGAGGAAACTGAGGCAAATAGTATGAAGTAATTTTCCCAGGGTCACATAACTAATAAGTGTCTAAGGTTGAATTTGAACTCAACTCCTCCTAATTCCAGGACCAGTGCTTTATCTAGCTTCCCATATATACATATATATATATATATATATATATATATATATATATTAGAGAGAGATATAGAAAAAGATATCTCTCATATCTACATGTATCTCCCTACATGCACATATGCATACACATATATCTCTATATCTATCTGCCTAGCTATATCTTGTATATACATGGTTATTTGCTTCTTGTCTCCCATATTAGAATGTGAGGTTTTTAAGGGCAAGTCATATTTTTTTCCCTTTCTTTATACTTCCCAGTTCTCAGCACAATGACTGGTACAAAATAAACGCGTAACAAATCCTTGTTGACTCGTTTTGATTTGAGAGACAGATTTTCTGTGTAAGATATGATCTGGACTCTGGGATTTTTGTGAAGCTTGTGGAAAAGGAAACCCCAAATACCCTCATTTTCTTCTTCAACAAATTTTCTCTCTATTGATGAACTAATTCAGATAGCCTTGAATGGAACAAATGTCTGTAACTTGCATAGAGTAGGAATAGGACAGGACCAACCTGGGATATTTCATCTAAAGTTGTTTACTAAGCAACAGGAACATTTCTATTAAGCTAATCATTCTGGAACAAGCACTCATTAAGTACAAACTACATAATACATTTTCCTAATCCATGAGAAAGAAACATAAATTAGAGAAATACTCTAGAGAAACACTATTTCTAGACAAATAGATGGTCAGCTAAGGGAACCGAAGATATTTATTGTGTAGAAGAGAAGACTCAGAAGTAAATACATAATAGCTATTTTCAAATATTTAAGAACTGGCTCTCACAAGAGCCAGGTCAAGCTGGCTACAGCACACCTCTGATCCCAACTGTACTTACCAACTCAGAGTAAATATCAACTTAGTTTCTGGTACTCAATCAAGTATCCAGGGAATAGAATAGTTATATCAAAAGAACTGTTGCTTTGAAATGACCATGTTTTTACTGTTCAGAAGGATAATTTTCCTTGAACTTTGATTGTCTGAAAAATCACAAATGAAAAATTAGAAGATTTTATAATTTTTTGGCACTAAATGATGAAGTAAATAGAGAGCTGGCCTCAGAATCAGAAAGATCAGAGCTTAGATCTAGCCTCTTGAACACTTACTAATTCGCTGTGTCTCTGGGCAAGATTCTTAATCTGTTTGCCTCTATTTCCTCAATGGTGTAATGGGGATAATAACACCTACCTTGAAAGGTTGTTATGAGGATCATATGAAATAATATCTGTAAAACACTTACATAGTGTGTGGTACATATCAGGAGCTATATAAGGGTTAATTTTCCTTTTTCCTCTCCCTTCCTCCAATATCATGCACCACCTGGGGAGATAGAATTGCTATCTACCTTGTGATGAAGATGTTAATTATTAATATAGATAAACCCTGGATCAAAAAGAGGTAAGATGCCAATCAGCCAGTTTCAAACATTGTTCGTTGAGATAGGAAAATGTTTTGTGAGAAAAAGAAATGGAAACTTTTGTCCCAAGTGATGTTAGAAAATTATCGATATATTTAAACTATTCATCAAATTCTTCTTCCCTATGATTTAGCAGTGTGAATGGAATCCATGGTTGTCTCTAGAGACTTTTTGTTTCCTAGATTTGTGGTCTATTTGCATACCGTACCCAGTGCTAACTGGGAGTGAATTGAAGATCCATTGAGGTAATCTAGCATGTGATCCTTCAGGGCAAAATCCCTCATCTTCCTGCAAGGAAATTTGGAAGGACAAGTGAGATGGGATAAGGTATAGATCACCCTAAGTAAGGAGGTAGATTTAATGACCCCCTAAGTCAGTAACAAACTTTATGGAATCTCAAGAGTCAAGTTACAAAAAAGAAAGGTTGTATCTGAGTCAAGCTACAAAAAGGAAAGATTGTGTTTCTCTGAAGGAACAACACAATGACCTTTTCCTTGGGGTGTTCCTATGTAAGCAAAGGGCCCTACTAGGGAACAAGGGTGTGATGTTCTACAAACTTGAGATAAAGACCCCACCCCTGAGTGATTCTCTCTGCATATAATAAATAACAAGTCATGTTTATTCAGCTCTTTCCTCAAAAAAAATATTGTAAGGTAGGCAAACAATATAATTATTTCACAGATGAAAAATCATGGTCAGAGCAATTAAGTAACTTTTTCAGGGTCACTTAGTTAATGAATGTCAGAGTTGAAATCTGAACTCAGTTCCCCTGACTCCAAGTCCACTGCTTCACCATACCAATCAAACAGTGAGTAGTTGGCAATTGTTCATTTAAGCGATTAGCAAGTACTAAGTACTTACAATGCCTCAAAGAAGAGGCATAGTTGAGAGAGCTGGTCTTGGATTTAGAAAGGACTGGCATCATATATGAGTGTGTGTGTGTGTGTGTGTGTATGTATATTTGTGTGTATACAAATATGTAAATATGTATATATACTTCCTTTGTGACCCTGGGCAAATCACTTACCTTTTCAGGGCCTCAAAGGCAACGTTCCAAGACTATAAATTACAGAGATGATACTGATCTGGACTGGTAAAGGAGGAAAGTCCTCTACACCTATGAAATCCTAGGTTCAACTTTAAAAATATATCAGTCACTATATGGGGATACAATACAAAAGTGAAATCATGTCTACCCTCAAAGATCTTACATTCTGTTAGAGGAGAGAATACACACACACACACACACACACACACACACACACACACACACACACAAAATAAATACAAGGTAATTTGAGAGATAGAGAGGCACTAGCATCTAGGTAGAGCAGGCAAAGAGCCAATGAAGAAGGGGCAGCTAGGTGGCATAGTGGATAAAGCACCAGCCCTGGAGTCAGGAGTACCTGGGTTCAAAGTCAGCCTCAGACACTTAATAATTACCTAGCTGTGTGGCATTGGGCAAGCCACTTAACCCCATTTGCCTTGCAAAAAAAAATATTCAATGAAGAAGATGATACATAATCTGAGGAAACTAGGAATCTAAGAGTCAGAGGCAAAAAGAAAGTCCATTTCAGATAGAAGAAGGAATGCAAAGCTACAAAGATGGGAGTAAGAAAACAGTCTGGCATCTTACTGTTAGAACAATGCAATTAAAAGAAAGCTCTGTAATCACTGGACATTCTAAGAGAGGAACTCTTTAGGGTCCGTGAAAGTGTTGCTGATTATTTGGTTATCCACTGTGAAGAATCACACTTTGACCTAGGGGTGCAGATGTAAAAGAAAATAGAGATTTATTAAAAGAAGGTACAACACAAAGAAAGTAATAGGAAAGTTAAGAAGAGATTAAGGAAAAGTAATGTGGATTGCTAATTAATTTTGGCAGGTCAGCTGTCAGGCTCAACAGAAATCTGGAACGGAGAAAGAGAAAGAGAAAGAGAAAGAGAGAGAGAGAGAGAGAGAGAGAGAGAGAGAGAGAGAGAGAGAGAGAGAGAGAGAGAGAGAGAGAGAGAGAAACACATGGATTAAGGAAGGAAGAGTCAGAGAAAACCCCTTCCTTCTGAATGGGAGGCCAGAAAAAGCAAAAGCCTCAAAGGGGCAGTACTTCTTGTTAAATGCCCCTCAATTGTAGACTGGACAGGTGGTGGTGGTTGGGGTGTGGTCTTACACCTTGGAGCTAGGTAACCCCCAATGACAAACCACATACTGGTCCTTCCTGTCCTTTCAACATGTCATTTCCTGCCTGTCAGTGTCTATGACCAAGGTTAGGTGAAGGGGAAAATGGGGGACAAGATATAAATAGCAGGGTCAAGGGGGGACAAGATACAATCAATAATGTCCAAAGGAGGCAGAATCTCAAGAGTGGGAACCTCCACACATTTAACAGATTTTGTTTCTGCTACATTCACAATTCTCTACATCAGAAGAGCTACAGGAATCATGAAAAAAATAAAAAGAACAATGAGTAGAATAAGGGTTTTTAACCTTTTATTGTGTATCAATAACTACTTTGGCAGTGTGATTAAATCTAGGATCCCTTGAAAATGGATAAAATTAAATATATAGATTCCAAAAAAGAGATCACAGTATAGAAATAATTATAAAAATATTTTTTTTAAAAATTCAGACCCCAGGTTAAGAACCATGTTGCCAAAAGAAGCAACATGGGCGTTATGCATGAATGACAATGAGTAAACTCATCTTGAGATCTTTTTTCTGGTGGGGGAGAGGATCAGGCAATCAGCATTAAGCAATTTGCCTAAGATAACAAATGTCTGAGTTTGGATTTGAGCTCCTCATTCCAGGGCCAGTGCTTTATTCACTGTACCAACTAGTTGCCCCATATCTTGGAATTTTTAGGACTCTCTGTTGGTCCCGGTTACTGGTTGTTGAATGTTTAATGTTGGCTGTTTTTATTTTAATAAAATCTTCCTAAGATATATTGTGGCCAGCATCTGAGTTGGGCATTGGCACCAGCCTGCACTGGTACAAGTTTTCAGAAATTTCCTGCTTGGGCCTTGAGGGGTATATTATTTCCTAACATAACATAGACTCTTGATGCCTCCAGCCTTAGTTATACACCTATCTAATAAATGAAAGAGGATTGGGCCAATGCAAAGCCAAGTTGGGTAATCTTCCAAGAGTCTCAGCGTAAATATGATTCTAGCAGAGCCAGCAGAGGGGTGTAGCAAGTCTTGCCTTGCTACTGTCTCAGTCTCCTATTGGGTGCTGGGAAGGAGGCAAGCCAAGGGAGTTATCCATGACTGTTTTCAGGAATATTAAATGATGACTGGGCTTAAGAAATAGATATCAAGAGATAGTATAACAGCAGAAAGATTACTAAATGTTTCTATTCAGTTGGTCTTGGGCAAGTAGCAGATTTGAGAGTTAGAAGAGACCTCAGTAAACATCTAATACAAGTAGTAGTGTACTGGTAAGAGTTTAACAACTGCTCCCAGAAAAGAAAAATGGGGACCAGCTAAGTGATGCAGTGAATAGAGCACCAGTCCTAGAATCAGGGGGACCTGAATTCAATTGTGACCTCAGACACTTAATAATTACCTAACTGGAAAAGAAAAATGATGTACCTACTGCTTTTAACTAACTTGCATTGTTAGCATTTTCTCCACAGTCTTAAATCCTGATGATCAATAAAACAATAAATTAAGCCCTGATTGTGACATTTGTTGATTTCTAAGATGTAAGTGCTCACAATGAAAATTTAACAATTGATTTTAGGAAACTTATTTGAAATTGTACCAGCAAATCTCTGCATAAAACACATACATGAACAAAATAGCCTTACTTTAAAATATACTTTAAAGTAGTCATCCAGTTTGAGGAGCTCCAAAAAAAGAAGAACTTGTCGCTCTCCAATATAGCCATTCCAACTTATGGACAAGTCTAATTATTATGAATTTTTTTCCTGACATCTGACCTGCATTTGTCTTTTTTGCAAGTCTCACCTTGCCCAAACACAAAAAAACTTAAAACCTCCATTTTCAAATACATCCGGCCTCATGCCCCCTACTCTCCTATCTTCTCTTCTCTAGGCTAAATTTATCCATTCTTCAACTATCACCTAAGTCTCAATTTTTCCCATCTGCAAAATGAAAATTAATAATGCACTACTATCTTAGGTAGTGCTATAGGTATCAAATAAGACAATATATATAAGGCATTTTGTGGAACAGGTTAGTTATAATGGGTCCCTTCCCTGACAGGGAGGTGGGGATGCATGCAATTAGGAAACAGTTGAAATAATTCATGAATTCAAAACTTCATGCATACAAATCTGAGCTAGGTTCAGCCCTAGCCAGAAGCTATGAAGTAAATCAGTAAACTTCTTTCTCTACAAATCATATTTAAAATTTGAGGTGTTCCATAAAAATGGAGGACTAGAATTATTCTACAGAATATCACAGAAGTTAAGCTGTCATCTGACCCAATGCATACCTAATCGGGAATACCATCTATGACATAAGTTAAAAGCAAGTGACTTAAGTGACTTGCCCAGGGTCATGCTACTTGTAAGTATCTGAGGCTGGATTTGAACTTTCATTTTCTTGACTCCGGAGCTATGTTCTAGCCACTGTATCACCTAGTTGCCCTTCCTTTATAGAATTTTAAGCTATAAAATCTTAAATATCCCACCTTTAAAAATCTCTGAAATCCACTGTCTCAAAATCTAGGGTACATGTTAAACTATGCTTAAATTTTCTATCCTTTTCTATAATAGATAACAAGACAGAGTACCCACTGCATCTCAGTTTTCCCATCATTTCTACTTCAGCAACTACCTTCTCAGAACAGGTCCAAAAGACAGATTTCTTGTAGTTTCCTCTACCTGTTGAAGCATGAAATTATTACACACAGAAACATAAGCATTTATCAACCTGGAAACAAAGAATTCCAACTATTGTTCAAATAATGTAAGTGGTTTCTCACAACTACATCATCATCTCCATACCAGAGTTGTGATTTGTTTCTTGAATTCTTCATCTATTTCCTCATTTATGTTCAGGTATTCTGTAATATCAGCTACATCTGGGAGTCATTTTTATCCACATGAATTACTGACAAATCTTGGGAGGCTCTCTTGTCACATCCTAGAGACATGCCCCAAGAAGACAGCAAACTCCCTGTTGTTAGGCCAACAAATAGCTGTCTTAGTACCCATCGGCAGGGGGTAGCTAAACAACACTGATCATCTTGCTTCCCTCTGACTAGTCCCTCTCTTCTTGTGGTACATTGTGGATTTCCAAAGTCATTCTTTGGAGCACAAGAAGCTGGTTCTTTGAATTATTCAGTTCTACTCTTGACAGAACACTTCAAAATCTTATACCCATTATGTAGCTTAAAATTTTCAACAAGCATTCTTTCTCTTCCCCTCTCTGTATCACATTCTTCTGCCCTCCAAAATCCTGATAGAGAGTGGGATTGCCTCATACCTATTCAAAGTTTATTTTCTTTTTTGAAGCACTCTATTTTTTCCAGGAGCTGAGTCCACAGTGTTGCTTCTGTCAGATATGATTATTTTGTCAAACAGGTTTGTTTGAATGTTTTTACAATGAAGGATCTGATGGGAGAGGATGACTTGAGAAATGCTTGATAAAAATGTAAAAGACAAAAATACAAAAAGTATTTCATACTGTATATACAAAGTATATTACGTTGCATAAGTATGCAGAGTATGTTGTACATATAATATACAAAAAATGCAAAAGGCAAAAAAATACAAAATTCAAAAATTAAAACAGAAGCAAAGACAAATATAACTCATGGTTCAAAGCTTATTTGCATGGAACTCTCATGATTGTCAGAAATTGATTCAGTTAGAGAAATAAGGGAACAAAAAGAATGAGGTATCTTTGAAGCTATGTGAGAAAATCATATAAAGAAGGAACATGAAAATCCAAAAAGTAGCCTAAGGGTTGGGGGGATGGGGTGGGGAGAGGTAACTATAAAATAATGGAAAGTCTTCATGGAAGATGTTGACCCTTCTTTAAACATCACCAATTACAGAAGCACTGAGAATCAGTAGAAACACAATGGCAGAGATAGTATTTATGCATAGAAACTGCTCAAAGACCATATAGACCTTTAAGCATGTAAATCTAGCTACTGATAGTGTTCCATCTTTCTCTGAGACTGGTCCTCTGCAACTTGTTTTCATAGTTCTTAATCTTATTTTCCTGCTTTTTCCCACCAGAAATCCCTGTATGGGAATACTAGATGGTACAATAGTTACTGCCAGGTCTCAAGTCATAAAGACTCATTTTCCTAAGTTCAAATTTGGCCTCAGACACTTTCTTAGTTGTGGGACAATGGACAAGTCAATTAAATCTATTTCCCTTGGTTTCCTCATCTATAATGTGAGCAGGAGAAAGAAATGGCAAACCACTCCAGTAGCTTCTCCCTCCTCTCCCAAAAAACAAACCCAAATGAGGTTATGAAGAGCAAGACATAACTTAAACAACTAAACAACAACAACATAGGAATACCAAAAAAAAGTAAAAACCAACAATAAGTAAATCATATTCAGAAAATTTTTTAAGTTTTTATGATGTGAATGATGATTTCTGCAAGAATATGAAGAGATTTTTACTAAGTTCTATTTAGATGCATTTTCAAATATTACCCCAGACACTTATAGGCACTTACCTGGTACATAATAAATGCTTAATAAATGTTTATTGATTGACTGATTGACTTTAAAATTGTTTAGAGAGTATAATGATTTTTGTTGTTTATGGGAAATTGGGCAAAGTTCACCAGCTTCGTGAATTCTACCTGGTCATTTTTTTTCAGTTTTGCTCCTGAGTTGATGAATATGGCAACTAGTAGCATTTTGGGGATTGGAAAAAAATTCTTCTTACTTCTATTCTACACTTTTTCCTTTAAAGTTTTGCTAAGTGGAATCCCCAGAATGATTTTGGAGGAGACCTCAGCAGAGAGAAAAGAAACTGTGAACCATAACTAATGAGTTAATATTGAAGAAAACAACAGCAAAGAAAAAAATTCAAAGGTCAGACTTAGAAATATCTAAGGGGTTTCTGGCTATTTGGCTGGATATATCTAGCTGGAGTTCTATATCATGAAAGATAATTCTAGAGCTATAACTGAAAAGTTCATAAACCCTTCCCACTATGGGGAAGAAATCACATAGAAGCTGTTTTGCAGAAGATGACAGAAAAGCACTAGCATCAGAAACAGTGGAGACTCTCAACAAAAAACAACTTGGCAAAGACATCCATCCGAAAACAGCATGGCAGAAAAAAATGGAGCAACACAGGACCCCAACTTGGCTAAGAATGCAACTTATCCACTGGATACCAATTTTCCTGGAACATAAGAGACATGTTATTATAGCCAAACATGCCTCAGTAAACATGTTCCCTATGTAGTTATCCCTCCCTATATGTTCCCTCTTCATGGATATTCTTTGTATGTGCCCTTTTCTTCAGGGGGTAATCTATGAGAAAATGTAACCCTGTGTTTATAAGGGAAAATCTTTCTTATCATTTATTTTCCTTTGAATTATAATTAAATGTATTTTTGAATTAATATGTCCCCTGACTGGTATCTATTAAAAGCAAATACATCAGTGGAGGCTCATGATCTATGGACTGGAATAGATGTTAAGCAATAACATGCCTTGAACCTGGGATCACTTTCTGGGGGGTCAAGGAGGGGAGGATGGGGATGGGTGCTATACTTAGAAGACAAAGACAAGAGCAAGGAGAAAGAAAAGACAGGTGTATGTGGGAGAAAGAGAGAAACAGAGAGAGAGAGGAAATGGTAGAGAAGAATGACTTCATATTTATATTCCCTCAGATTTTTGAAGAAAGATATGGGAGAAAAATCTACCAAAGACAAAAAAAAATGGAACTTTTTTTTAAAATTGCAAATATAGTAATTGGACAAGTTTACTTTACTTTTTGAAGAAACAATATTTTCAGAAAAAGAGTACTGAAAATAATTTGTCAATAAATTCCTACAACTGCAAAGAGCATAGAACTCTGACATAAGAAGAAAACTTTAAGAAGATTCAATAAGTGGATTAGGACATGAACAAAAAACATTTAATTCACTTAATGATATGAAGTATGACTTTTAAAGTTAAAAAAATCTCAGGAACAAAGGGTTAAAACAAATATAACAGAAAAATATAAATCAGAAATGAAGTTTTATTCCCTGGAATTTACCAAGTAAAACCCATAGGTAGTGCAGATGGAGATCATTACGTGAACAAAAAAACAAACTCTATACCATTTGAGAAAGGGGGGGAGGGAACCTCTTTAGTTGTCTGTACATAGGAATTTGTACAATATCTCTAACTGAAATTGATCTATGGAGATTTTCATCTTTGTATCTCTTCCTGAATTATTCTTCTCTTGTCTTTTCCTGGGATGGTGGTCCTTACATCCTGAGCATTGTTCTCCTAAATTTGTAATTAATACAGGGAGCTTAATTTTGAACTAGCAGAAACTAGGTAATCTTTTATAGGCCTAGTATTCTCTAAAGGGGATTAATCTTCTATCACAATAGAGTTATGAGAAATTATTATTACTTTCACAGAAGTAAAATTAAACAGCAAATTAGACAACAGTGTTAGAACTGTAGGGCAACAAATATAAAATTTCATTCAAAGTTACAGCATGCTTAGATAGAGTAACATATGTGGGCCTGGAGAAGGGAGAGCTACTCCCAGAAATGAGCTTTATATCATTTCTAGAAGAGAATCCAAGGTTTTTTAATGAGTTTTTTTTACACAATAATAGAATGTTGAGAATGTTTGGCCTACTAAATGGTGAATAGTTCTCAAAGTTGGGAAGGTTCAGTTCTCCCTCTGACATATACTGGTTGTATCACCACAGTCAGCCCCTGGACAAGTCTCTAAAATGAAAGTTATAGTGAAAATGTAGAGGGAGTTACCACATTGGAGAATTCCCTACCACTGAAATCACAGCCTCATCCCTTATGTCTATTCTAACAAAACTTAATAAGAAAAAATAAAAAAGTCATGTTAAAAATGGTGATGCTGGGGCAGCTAGGTGGCACAGTGGATAGAGCACTGCCCTGGAGTCAGGAGTACCTGAGTTCAAATCCACCCTCAAACACTTAATAATTACCTAGCTGTGTGGCCTTGGGCAAGCCACTTAGCTCCTTTGCCTTGCAAAAAAATAAAAAAATAAAAAAAATGTTGATGCTAATGATAATGTCAGAATAGATAATTTATTATATAAAGTTCCTTAAGGATCAAGTTTAAAGAGACATGCAGTCCACTACAGGAATTCTATGTTAATTAAAAAAAAAAAGCAAAGAATAATAGTCATAAAAATAAATTGACTCAGCATCAGAGGTGCAAATGCATCAATTATTCCATTAAATGTATAAATTTCCTACACAAAGAAGTATCTTTAACTAGATTTAAAAGACTTCAACAATTTATTGCCTAGAGGATACACACTTATGCAATTCAATTCAATTTACAGAGCGTTTATTAAGTGTTTACTATGGGCAAGACACTGTGTTAAGTATTACATACCCTTAGGGTAATCAGACACTGTCTCAGGACATGCACTGTGTCAGAAATGAAGAGAAAGCAATTTCTGGAAGGTCCTCTCTTCACATATTCATTCATTATTAGGACAATGCTCTAGTCATGTAGTAAAAATTCTAAGCATTGCCACAAAACACTAAACTCCTGGAGAAGGAATATATAGATTCATATACTTTTTCTAGTTGTATAATACACAGGGGAAGAGGCACATCTTCAACATCATCATCATCATCATCATGACCATTTGTAGTATTTTATAAATATTATTTCATTTGATTATTATAACTCTGAGAAATATTTATTATTATTATTATCATCATCATCATCATCATCATCTTCATTTTTCAGGAAAAGAAAACTGAAGCAGAGATTAAATAACTAACTCAGGATCATAAAGGTGGTGTCTTAGGCTGGATTTGAACTCAGGTCTTGCTGACTCCAGAGCTCTACCTACTGTATCACATAGCTACCACATCAAGGAACATCATTCTCCACCCCCACCCCTCCTCCCCACCAAAGAATCCAGGCAATGTGGTTTAATGGAAAGAACATTATATAGACATTTATTTCCCCCCAGTTTCTTCAACTGTAAAATGAGAATAATAATAATAATAGCACCTATCTCCCAACTTGTTAGACTAAAATAATATATTTAAAGTACTTTACGGGCGGCTAGGTGGAGTAGTGGATAAAGCACCGGCCTTGGAGTCAGGAGTACCTGGGTTCAAATCCGACCTCAGACACTTAATAATTGCCTAGCTGTGTGGCCTTGGGCAAGCCACTTAACCCCATCTGCCATGCAAAAATCTAAAAAAAAAAAAAGTACTTTGCAAATCTTAAAATTATAGAAAATGCTAGCTAGTTAATTCTGTATATTTGGAGAAAACTGACACACTATCAAGGGCATAAATATTCTTCTTCCTTAATGTGCCAGTGAGATAAATTATTATTTCCTATTATTTTAATAACCCATTATTAATTACGATCCAGGCTTTTTTTAATGTCCTCATTCAAAGACCAACACCTATAAATCAGTATGCCAGTCCCTGAAGGGCATGACTGATAGAAGAGACTACCCTAATCCTTGGGTTACATGCTCTTCAAACTTGGGCAGGATCCATCCAAATAGGAGATCTTACTTCTATTTAGAGTGGAAACAGCATCTAATCTAGGTGAATTTCTGCTTCCCCTCCACTGGAGTATAGGGTGGCCCAAATGATGGAGAAAAACAAGGACAGTGGGCTGAGTAGAGATGGGTTTCTCTGTCCAGAGTGCTAGAGACTACTGAATCTTATCATCAAACCATGTTGAACTGATTATTATTAACTACTCAGAAACTCTTAGGATTTTCATTCATCACACTTAATAATATTGCATATTTCCACATTCCTATGTCTAACATGCTCTCAGTCTGTAGACTGTTAGTTAACTCTTTTCCCCAGGTTACCTTGATTTGAGGTTTTTACAAGTGGAATCTTAGAATGACTGAAGCCTTGACCCTTGGGGCAAGTTCCACCTTCAAAAGAAATTAAAGCAAGGATTGTATATCCTAAACTGTGCAAATTGTCACTATTTCTATGGAGTTTATCCTGGACACTCCCAAAATTACTGAATTTGAGTCATATCCCTACCTACTTCTAGGTCAGTGGAACATACTACTTACAAGCAAGTTACATTAAATATTGAGAAATGTATTCCTACCTTATGAAAGAAAATTACAAAAGGAGCTATATAAAGATCCCATGTAACATGAGCCTTTGACTCTATTCCTAATAGTTTAAAATAACACAAAAATTTGTAGAACATGCTATCCTGTTAAAAACAATTAGAGTTAGTATCAGCTTGCTTCCTTCCACATATCTAGAAACTGAGTATAATTATACTTGAGAGACAGCATGTTACAATGAATTGCTGTTATGGCCTTAGAGTCAGGAAGATCCAAGTTTAAAACTATTTCCAACACCCAAGAATGACTATACTTAACTGATATAATATAGGACTTTAATTCAGAGTGGGAGGAGAATGAGAAGTTAGTAATAGTGAAAATGTTTTGAAAAGAAAATAGAATAAATGAATCATTTAAAAAAAAAAGAACAAAAGGAAGCTCAGAAGGGAATCTAGACAAATAGGACAGTCCTGGCACTATCTTACTAAAATTGAAATGTTCCTCCATTCCAAACAAGTGGTATATTGACTGTTTACCTCAAGTTAAAGTCAATCAGTCCCTAGCTGAAGTTCCAACTGAAGAAGAGGTTCTGAATGCCATTATGTTCCTTTCAAGTGGCAAGCTCCTAGTACTGATTCTATTCCATCTGAGATCTACATGGTGGGGTGGGGGTCCATTTCTCATCCAAAAACTGACTGAAATTTTCCAGGTTATGGAAATATAGCATGAAGAGATCATTCCCCAAGAATTCAAGGATGCCTCCATTGTCCATATCTATAAAAGTAAAGGGAAGGGGTGGCTAGGTGGCATAGTGGGGCGGCTAGGTGGCATAGTGGATAAAGCACCGGCCTTGGAGTCAGGAGTACCTGGGTTCAAATCCAGTCTCAGACACTTAATAATTACCTAGCTTGTGGCCTTGGGCAAGCCACTTAACCCTGTTTTCCTTGCAAAAACCTAAAAAAAAAAAAGTAAAGGGAAATAATTACCTAGCTGTGTGGCCTTGGGCAAGCCACTTAACCCCGTTTGCCTTGCAAAATCCTAAAAAAAAATGCAAAAAGTAAAGGGAATAGATTGTCCTGACAATCACAGGGATATTTCTCTTTTAGTCATTGAGGGTAAGATTCTTGCCAAAGTCCTTTTTATTAGGTTGATCCTTCACCTGGATGATGCTCACCTCAGAAAAATGCCAAGACCAGAACAGAGGTCTGTATACATTTGTAGATCTGACCAAGACCTTTGATACCAACAGGCATGAAGGTTTATGGAAAATTATGTCAAAATTTGGTTACCTGGAGAACTTCATCAATATTGTTCATCAATTCCATGATGGCATGCATGCCCTGGTTCTGAATAGTGAACAATACTCTTGGAATTTCCATTACCAATGGAGTAAAACAATGATGTGTCCTTGCTACCATACTTTTTAGCATAATGTTTTCAGTCATGTCATCAAATGCCTACACTGAGGATGAGCATGGCCTCAAGGTCAGCTACCCACTGATGGCAAATTCTTCAACTTGAAAAGGCTACAAGCCAAGATCAAAGCAGAGGGACTGTTGATGCATGATCTTATTTGCAGATGATTGTGCACTCAGCGCAGCCTCTGAAGCTCAGCAAAAAGTATAAATTAATTCTCTGCTGCTTGTGTTAATTTTGGTCTAACATTAACACCAAGAAAATAAAAGTGCTCCATCAGTCAGCACCACACCATCCATATGTGGAACCACCAATTACAGCAAATGGAGAAGTTTTGAATACTGTAGACAAGTTCACTTACCTTGACAGTGTCCTTTCCAAGGAGGTACACATTGACAATGAGGTTGTTACTCACATTACCAGAGCTAGCTCAGTATTTTGGAGACTCTGAAAGAAAACGTGGGTGAGAAAAGGTTAATACTGACTGTCAAACTGAAGGTCTACAGAGCTATATGCCTGTGAAACCTGGACAATCTACCATCATCATGTCAGAAAACTGAATTGCTTCCATTTAAATTGTCTTAAATTCTGAAGATAACCTGGAAGGAGAAGATACCAGACACTGAGGTCCTTTCTCAAGCTAAACTGTCTAGCATTCCAACATTACTACAGAGAGTGTACCTATGATAGGCTGGACATGTTGTTAGACTGCCAGATATAGGCTTACCAAAAAACTATTTTACAGAGATTACACAAGGTAAGTTCTCACAAGGGAATCAAGAAAAATTATACCAAGACATCTTGAAGGTCTCATTGAAGAACTTTAGAACTGATTGTACAGAATGGTAGACACTGTCACAGGACCGCCCAGCAGGGTATGCCCTCATCAGTGAGAGTCTACACTCTATGAGGAAGGCAGAATTGAAGCAGCTCAAAGGAACATCCATAAGTTTAGAGTACCCACCCCAGGTGTTCACATGGACTATTTGTGCCCAACCTGTGGCAGAGCATTCAGAGCTTGCATTGGTCTGATCAGTCACAGTCAGACACACTGTAATTTGTCTCAAACATAGTGATGTCATTTTGGTCTTCTCTGATGATGAAAGACAAGAACCAAACCAAAACCAAGTGATGACTTATGGTTTCATATTGTGGCTGTTCTGCTTAGTATTGAGGAATGTTCATGTTTGACAAGTTCTTAATAAAAAAAGAAACTTTTAAAAAGAAAAGAAAGACTCAAGTCCTTCTGAGAAAGTTCCATCCAGACTGGTTCATACCACCTCCCCTAATTCTGAATTGTTCCCAACTGGCAGAACTTGTGAATATGTTTATAACAAATATGTCTTCTTTGTCTAATACCAACATAGCCATAGCCTCATCCTATTTGTATGAGGTAACCCCCAAATGACCAGGAAGCCTGGATTTAATTGCTGATAGATTGCCAGCATGTGGCAACCTTCTTCTTTTTAAAGCACTGTCCATTTTAGGGCCTCCTTCCCTAAAATTGATATCATAAGGTCCAAGATCCTTGATCTGAAACAAAGGTGTAACGTTGAATTGTGAAAGCAATTTATGCTACCAGTGTCCATTGAAAATGGACAAGGTCAGGAAGAGTAGTGATATAGACAAAGTAATCTCACTAGAGAGGCAACATCTGTGGCATGAATTGACTGAAATGGTACCCTGAAGGTCACAACCTCTTTGTGACCCTCTTGCATTGTCTCTAGATGAGCCTATGAGTCACCTATAGTCCTCCAAAATGACCAAAGAAGGGACAGTCTATGGTATGCCCAGAAAATTTACATCTTGGTGCTCTTTAAGAGCCCTTAGTGATGGGATAAGTCTGAAAGCAAGATTTTTTTTCTGAAATGTACCTTTGGAAAAGCTCCTCATAACAGGCTCATCAGTTCTTAAATCACTGATCCCTTGGTCCATGAGAAGCAAACCAAGTAGTGTAGGGATGGGATGGGTAGGTACTCATGTTTTCCTCTGACTGCTTCTCTGATGATCAGCATACAGGAAAAGGGATCTAAAGACAGCCACATGAGTAATGCTCTCTTCAGGAACCTCAGACAATGCTACATTGTCATTCTTATATCTAGGAGCCTCACATATCTGGGAGCAATCCTAGTACCTAAAAACATGACTTGGCTAGTATAAAGAAATGCTTTGGCACTAGCAAATGAACTTCTTTTAAAAAAATATCTCCAGTAACCCACAAATGAACACACACATACATACAACCTCCAAGGGCGCTAAATGTAGCTGAGCTGGCTAAAGAAGGATCCACCCACTGCTAACTAACATTCAGGAAGAGAATCAGGCAACTACATAGCTTTGTCACACCAACTGGTTCAGTGGATCATAATTGTACTAATGCAAAACACTGGAGATTCAGAAATGAAAAAGGATGTAGGCAGTTCCTAGTATTGAAACATACAATGTAGTAAAGGAATAGCATATATATATATATATATATATATATATATATATATATATATATATATATATATATACAGAAAGAGAGAGAGAGAGGTAATAATTGAATAAAGTGCTTCATTTAGTGTACATAATAGATACAATATTCCCTTTCCTTCCCCATACACCCAATTAGTTAGGTGGTACAATGGATAGAACATCAGTCTGGAGTCAAGTCAGAAGGACCTGAGTTCAAATTTGAACTCAGACACTTACTAGGAGTGTACCCTAGACAAGTCACTTAACCCTAATTACCTAAAAAAAAGTTTGGTACAAGTCAGAATGAAATAGGAACACAGGAATTAATATTTTTTAAAAAATGCAATGTGGTAGAATAAAATGAATGCTCCATCAGGAATCAAAGGAAAGTGTTCAGATTCCAGTTCTATTTCTTATTACCTTTGTGACCTTATCCTTAACTTCTCTATAACTTCAGTTTCCTTCTCTAAAAGAGAAAAGGGGGGAGGGTTGAACTACATAATCTCTTCCTGGTCTAAGTCCCATGAGTCTATGAACCTATGAATTTAAGGAGAGATCATTTTCAACCAAGGTGGGAAGAAAAAGAGATAGACCATAGAGAAGGAGATAGCTTCAAAGAGAGATTTCAAAGGAAGAGAAATGTTTCAATAGATAGTAAAATATTGAGTACATTCAAGATATAGTAAATACCTGGAGGTGAGAGAGGGCAGGACAAAAAAAAAGGAAACACCTACTATTTTAGTTTTGTTAGATCATAGAATATTGTGAGAGGGAAGTATGTGGAGAAAGTCTGGAAAGTTATATAAATGCCAGATTATTGAGGGTCTTTTGTGTCAAATTAAAGAAGTTACATTCGGGCGGCTAGGTGGTGTAGTGGATAAAGCACCGGCCTTGGAGTCAGGAGTACCTGGGTTCAAATCCAGTCTCACACACTTAATAATTACCTAGCTGTGTGGCCTTGGGCAAGCCACTTAACCCCATTTGCCTTGCAAAAAAAAACCTAAAAAAAAAAAAGAAGTTACATTTTATCCTATTGTGGCAGTAATGTGAAGGATGGGGAAAATGTGAAGATAGGAAGAAGTTGGGAAGCTATCACATGGTTCATATGAGAGTTGATGAGAGCTTGAGCTAGTATTGGTGATGATGATAATGTTTCTCCTTCATTCTAAAGAAGACCTCAACATCAGAGAGGTGATGCCAAGACAAGCACAAGAATTGAATTTGAGTGAGGTGATGCTGGCTTAGTCACCAGACTCACTTTCTCCTCTGGAGCCATCTAGGTTCAATGGTCAGATGTGGATCAGGACTACTGGAGGAGGCCCTGGATGCAAGGGGACTTTACCTAAGGTCACGCTGCTAGTTAGTGTCAACTGTCTGAGGTCAGATTTAAACTAAGAGCCTCCTGACTCCAGGGTTGGTGCTCTATCCACTGCACCACCTAGCATGAATTAAAAAGAGGGCAAGGATGTGAAATAGCATATTATTATTAAATTTAAATAAAATCAACAAGTATTTGTTTAGCACCTATTGTGTGCTGAACTATGTTCTAAGCACTTTTCAAATATTATCTCATTTTATCCTACCAACAACCCTAGGAAGTGGGTAGCTGCTATTATTAGCCCCATATAGAGATGAGTAACTGAGGCAACCAGAGGATAAGTGATTCGCCCAGGTTCACACAGCTAGTAAATATCTGGTTGAATTGAACTCAGGCCTTCCTTACTTCAAGATCAATACACTATCTGTTGTGCCCTCTAAGTCCCTCTATTAAGGTTTAAAAAAAAGGAAGTTGGCAACTAATTAGATATAGAAGATAAAGAAGAGGGGAATCTTAGCCAGTCATGACTCAGGTCCTGACAAACTCCAAGATAATACTGAGGATTCATTTAAACTCAAAGACAAACTAAATAAAAGTTAGGTAAGTTCCAGGACTAGTTCATCTAGTCCAGTCTTCATTTGGGATACTCCACATAAAGATCTCGAGTGAAGTAGTTGTAAAAGTATAATCCGTGGACCCCTGAATGTCCCTAAATCTCTTTCCAGGTCTCCTGGGGGTCAAAACTATTTTCATAATAATTTTTGTTCACTCATTTCAGTCATGTGCTAAAACATTATTTGCCTATTAAAATATTCCTCCCTTTTCCAACTATATATCTGTGAGAGATCAAATTTTCTTCATTTGTTTCATCCAAAATAATAAGCAGCATCAGAATGAATGCAGAAGTAGTTATTAGAATCCAGAATAGAATCTTCTATTATGCCAAAAATAAAAAAAAAATTATAAAAACAATGCCACTATTCTCACTTTTTTTGTTTTGGAAATCAGTTATTTTTATAAGAACGTTATTTATGTGAACACATAATGCTATTGTTGTAGTAAGATAATAAATAAATATTTTTAAAATTTTTATTTTAATTTATAATACAATAAATATCTTGTATTTAAAATATTAGTTCTTTATAATTCACAAAAGTTCTTTAGGGTCTTTAATAATTTTTAAGAATGTAAAGGGGTCCTGAGGTAAAAAAAAAATTTAAATCCACTGCTCTGGTGATTGGAATCTCATACCTCCACAGTTATGGGAAACCAATGAATTCTTAGAAAATTCTGAATATTAAGAAATTTCTTTAAGTTGAAATCAATTTCCCTGCAACTTCTAATCATTATTAGTATTTGTGATCTCAGTAATCATTCAGAATTCCTCTTCTACAAAGACTTTCAAATACATGAAAACAGTTATCATGCCCATGACCCCAGTTCCTTCAACTGATTTTATATGGCACAGTCTCCATTTTCCCCAGAAAAGGTGCCTTCTCCTATTCTGGATCTACTCCAGGAAGTCAGTGCTTTTCCAAAAAAGTGTCAACTCAAAATTGAATATAATATTCCAGATATGGTCTGACCAGAGCAGAATACAATGGGGCTATCACCACCTCCTCCTTCTATATACTATGCCCCTCTCACTTTAACCTAAGATGAAGTCAGCTTGTTTTTTCTTTCATGTCACAATCCTGCTTATTAATATTATTTAAAAATACAGGTCTTTTTTATGTCATCTTTTTAAAAGATATTCCTCGCATATCCTATAATTGTGCAGTTGATTGTAGAAGCTTAAATGTATTCCTAAAAGATTTCATCTCATTAGTTTGATCTATCATCTTAGTCTGTCAGTCTTTTTTTACTGACTTTGGATTAAATTGCTAAATATAAAAAAACAAAGGTTGCTATTATATTATCAGAAAGATTAGATTTCATAGAAAAAAGTATTGAGAATTTCTTTTTAAAGGGTAATAGGTACATTACAATGCAGAAAATGCAATAAAACAATAATACTCAAATTATAGGTCCTAAACACCTTGTAATAAAATATGTAAAAGAAATGTGACAGAAATGAAAAAAAGAAATGGAAAGTATTATAACTGTAAAGAACTCAAATATCCATTATTAGCCTGAAAGAGATCAAGTAGATAAAGAATTAGTAAATTATAGAGCTAAATGATTTAATAAATAATCTAGGAATAATTGGAATTTTGAGAGAACTCAATGGAAGAGAATATATTCCTTTTAAATGGGTTCAGATAGTTCACAAAAAGAATCATATATTAGAATATAAAGACATCTTAACAAATAGAAAAAGAAAGAAATTCCACATCCCACATTCTTTTTTTATATTTATTTATTCTCTTTTTGTACAAAATAATTTTTTATACATTAAAAAAATATTCTAGTTTAAGAGTAAACAGAATACCCCCTTCCCCCACAAAATATAGATTCACTTGAGTGATCAAGTAAAGGGGAGAGAAAAAATTAAAACAAAAAAAAAATAGTAATAATTGTAGGTATGTCCAGGTGGCACAATGGACGGAGCCCCAGCCCTGGAGCCAGGAGCACCAGAGCCCATATCCGGCCCCATACACCCAACAATCACCCAGCCGTGTGTCATGCAAGCCACCCCAACCCAATGCCCTGCAAAAACCAAAAAAAGGAAAAAAAAGACACAAAATAAAATAAAATAGTAATAATAGTAGGGGTGGCTGGAGGGCGGACAGAGCATTGGCCCTTGAGTCAGGAGCACCCGGGTCAGCCTCAGACACCCAAAGATCACCCTGCTATGCAGTTCCAGGCAGGCCACCCAGCCCCATTTGCCCTGCACCCCCCCCAAATAATAATAATAATAAATGAGCTTCAGTCTTTGTTCCAACACCAACAACTCTGTCGCAGGTAGATCACATTCTTTATGATAAGTCCATCACAAAAGTTACTACCATATTTTTCCACTGTTGCCATTGCTGATTGCAACTCCCTCCTTTCGTATTTCTCCACTACCATGTACTATATTTTCTCTCTCCTTTCACTCTGACTCTGCTGTAGGGTTGCTGAGTGGCACAGCAGATACCTGGCCCTGGGGCCAAGAGGCCCCGAGCCCCCCTACCACCCCCTAGACCCAGCATCCAGCTGGCCCTATGGTCCCAGACAGGCCATCCAATCCCAGCCCCTTGCTAGAAGTAAAAAGGAAAATGTGTTATATCTGACCACTCTCCCACCATGGTCCATCCTCTCCTCCTTCATTCACATCCCCACCCCTTCCCCCTTTCCCCCTTCTCTCCTTCTTACTCCAGATGTCTATACCCCATTGAGTATATATGCTGTTTCCTCTCCTAGCCACCTCTGATGAAAGCGAAGATTCCCTCATCCCCCCCCCCCATATCATTGCAATAGCTCATTGTAATAAAGAAAAAATTTACTATATGAGATATCTTGGCCTATTCCCCCTCTCCTTTTTCTTTCTCCCATCACATTTCCCTTTTTTTCTATTGATTCCACTTTTACACCATATTTTATCTTCAAATTCAGCTTTCTCCTGTGCTTCAACTATAAAAGCTCCCTCTACCTGCTCTGTTAACTGAGAAGGTTCATATGAGTATTATCAGTGTCATTTTTCTATGCAGGAATACATGCAGTTCATCATCATTAAGTCCCTCATATTTTCCCCTTCTCCTCCAATCTCTATGCTTCACCTGAGTCCTGTATTTGAAGATCAAACCTTCTGTTCAGCTCTGGCCATTCCAACAGGAACATTTGAAATTCCCCTGGTTCATTGAAAGTCCATCTTTTCCCCTGGAAGAGGACATTCAGCCTTGCTGGGTAGCTGATTCTCAGTTGCATTCTAAGCTCTTTTGCCTTCTGATATATTATATTCCAAGCCCTATAAGCTTCCAATGTAGTTGCTGCTAAGTCCTATGTGATCCTGACTGCAGCTCCATGATATTTGAACTGTGTCCTTCTGGCTGCTTATAATATTTTCTCTTTGACTTGGGAGTTCTGGAACTTGGCTATAATATTCCTAGGGGTTGGTTTTTGGGGATCTCTTTCTCGGGGGATCGGTGGATTCTCTCCATTTCTATTTTGTCCTCTGCTTCTAGAATATCAGGGCAGTTTTCCTATAGTAATTCTTTGAAAATGATGTCAAGGCTCTTTTCCTGATCATGACTTTCAGATATTCCAATAACTTTTAAATTATCTTTCCTAAGTCTGTTTTCCATATCAGTTGTTTTTTCAATAAGATGTTTCACATTTTCTTCTGATTTTTCATTTTTTTGGTTTTGAAGTAATGAATCCTGGTTTCTCATAAATTCATCAATCTCCCTGAGTTCCATTCTTTGTCTGAAGGATTTGTTCTCCTCAGAGAGTTTTCTTATCTCTTTTTCCATCTGGCCCATTTTGCTTTTTAAAGCATTCTTCTCCTCAATAACTTTTTGAACTGTTTTATCCATTTGACCTAAGCTGGTTTTTAGCATGCTATTTTCTTCAGCATTTTTTTGGATTTCCTTGACTAGGCTGTTGACTTCATTTTCATGTTTTTCCTGAATCTCTCTCCTTTCTTTTCCCAGTTTTTCTTCTAACTCCCTCATTTGATTTTCAAAGTCTTTTTTGAGATCTGTCATAGCCTGAGCCCAATTTCTGTTTTTTTCTTGGAGTCTTTAGATGCAGGAGCTTGTGCTTCCTCATCTTCAGACTGAGTATTTTGATCCTTCTTGGGCTCATTTGCAAAATATTTCTCAATGGTGTTCCTCTTGTTTCTCTGCTTGCTCATTTTCCCAGGCTGAGCCTGGTTTTGGGGTACTTCCTGAGCTTTTGGGACACTGCCACAAGGATCTCAGTGTGTGAGGCTCTGTCCTCCCTCCTGGTCTGTGAATGACCATAAGCGCCCCCCTCTGCCACGGGGCTGAGGTGGGGGGGGGGCCCTGCTGTTCTATTGGGGTGCCTAGACTGCGATCAGGATCTGAATGTAGTCAGAGCCCCAGAGTCCTGTTCCAGGGGCAGAAGACAGAGCTCGGCAGTCTCTCTCCACTCCCCTCCCTGAGTTCAGTGGTCTCATGCCCTGGGGTGGGGGGTGGGGGGGGGTGCTGCTTACTGGCTCCGCCTGCTTCTGTTTCCTGGAACTTGGCTGTGCTGGCCAAGGTGCTTTCTGTGTGCCCTGAGGGCTGGGCTACACGTGCTCGCTTTGGCAAAGGTCCCCCACTGTTCCCCCAATTTGTGCCCAGTGCTCCCCAGGGGCATAGCTCAGGAGACTCCCCTGCTGCTGTGAGCCACAGCTCCCAGCACCCTGGGACTGCCTCAGGGAGGCTGAAGTTCTTTCGCTCTGGTGGGCCACCCCTCTGGCGGGCCGCCCCTCCAACCCCAGGGAGCAGAGCCTTTCTGCTCTTTTCCAGGTTACCTTGAGTAAGAGAACTGCCTCACTGGGTCCCTCTCAAAAATTTATTTAGAGTCCTTAGTTTTGAAGTTTTATGAGAGAGCTTCTAAGAGAGGTTGCTTTCTTGTCGTCATCTTGGCTCTGCCCCCTCCACATACCACATTCTTACACCATAATTCAATATAATTAAAAAATTACAAAAACAGAATTAAGTGAGTTCCAATCACATAAAAATTTTAGAATACTTAAGTAATGACTGGGTCAGGGAGAAAATCCAGAACAAAAAAAATTTTTAAAAACCAATCAAACAGAAAAATCTAACTATTACCAAAACATATGGTATGTTGTCAAAACATAGTAGAAAAGGAAATTAATATATTTAAATGCTAATAGTAAAAAAAAGGCAAGGAGAAATATATTGTTTCTACCTAAAGAACATGGAAACAAAGCAGCTGGCCTAACTTTTCCAGATGGAAAAGGTAAAGTGATCATTAGAAAACAGAAAGAAGAAAGTGAAATAATTCAATTGACAAACAACAACATAGTTCTCTGGAAGAAAAATTTACATTTTACTGCCATAATTATTATTTCTCCTCTAGTTATTAATAAACTAACAATTACTACTGATAATAATAGTAGTTTTCATTTTCACTGAACATTGTGATACAAAGCATGCATTATCTCAATCCCATGATATAATATCAACAGGTATTATTTTTCCTGGTTTCAGATAAGAAAGTGAAGATTTAGACAAGTAAGACATACTCCCAATCTCATACAAATTGTAAACATCACAAGGCAAGAACTTAATCCAGACTCAACACCTTTTCAACTAGACAATGACAATAAACCATTAGTTCAATTAATTAGAAAGTAGAAAATGGTAAAATTCAAAATCTCAATAGAACTATAATTAAGATAAAACAGATTGTATAAATTGAGAATATTATCATCACCTAGGAGCTAATCAGTTTGATATCCAAATGGAAATGAATGTTTATCAAAAAACAAATCTCAACTGATGCAACAAGCCATTCAATTCAGCAAACCTAAACATACAGGACACTGTTTCAGGCAAAAAAAAAAAAAAAAAAAGACAAAATGAAACAATCTGTGCCCTCTGGAAATTTACATTCAATAGAAATGAATCAGTAATTAAGGAAGAAATGGAAAAAAATTATCAAAGAATCTCCAAAATGCAAACACACCCAAACATACAAGTCACATAATCCGAATTTACCATAAAATGTTTCCAAATTTTCCAAGTCCTTGAATTGCATAAACTATTCTAAATACATATAAAAGGATATTGTTATCCAGATAATTTGATGAAACATATATCATTGCTCTGCTAAACCTGATCAGAATTCAAGAAGGACTATCATGTGTCAAATCTTAATAACACAGACACTCAAATCTTACTTAATAACACAGACATGGGCGGCTAGGTGGTGTAGTGGATAAAGCACCGGCCTTGGAGTCAGGAGTACCCCCATTTGCCTTGCAAAAACCTAAAAATAAATAAATAAATAACACAAACATGGCATAACAGTACATTAAAAACTTATCCTATGATCAAGTTGGTTTAGTTCTGTAATTCAAGTACGATAAAATCCAAGGGAAAAAATAATCATAATATATCATATTATCATGAAACATAATATCATATTGCATAAATAAACAACACATATATATCACATAAATAAACAACAAAAAAATATATCATATGTATGTCATGAGGGCATGGCACATGCACTAAGACAGATGGCTTCCCTCCATGTGGAAAGGCTGGGAAGTCTTTTTCCAGGAGGGGCAAGATGATGTTTGGGAAGTACTTTATCAAGACTGAAGTATGCACAGATGTTATATTAAAGGTTCTGCATGGCTAACTAAATACTGATTGTTGCTATTGTTGTTTGTTTTTCATTCTCAAAGAAGACCATGGTATCAGGGAGATGATTCCAGGATATGTAAGTGAATTGGATTTAAGTGAGGAAGGGCAATGCAAAGTAATCAACCTCACTTTCTCCTTGGAGTCAAATGGGTCCAATGGTCAGATAAGGATTAGTACAACTTGGAGATATTCCTGGATTTAATGGGAGATCTTGGCCTTTTTAAGCTAAATCTTTAACAGGTCTTAGTTGATTGTCTTTTACAGACCTTAGTCCATTCTTACTGCTCTGAACAAGGATGGACTCCATTGCTTGTGATTAGAGACCATGCTGCAAGGGAAGAGAGGTTGGGGTCTTTTCAAAATGGTCCTCATTCTTTGGCCTCTTCATTTTATCTTTCCGATTCAAGAATGTTAACTTGGTAGAATCAATGCAATGTCAACCCTGAGCTAATGTAGGATATGAGCTAAGAGTGAGTACTCTCCCAAGGTGTGAAATGTGTATATATATACATATATATATATATATATATATATGTATATATATATATATGTACATACATATATGTGTGTGTGTGTACAATGTCTAGATTAGACTAAAATGTGTGATGAGTTAAATCTAAAATAACTGAAGAAACAAAAGTTCAAGATTCCAAGTACATAGATATATTAAGCAATGCATGCCAATTGCACAAGACAGAAATTTGTCTAGATCCATAATTGACTAAAAAGAGAATTGAGCTAGATCCTGAATTGAGTCACAAGATAGCATCAGTCTGATTCACTTAATTATCACAATTCCTTCATTTGAAATAAGGTGTGAAAATTAAAAGGGTACCTGATCATAAGGAACCTAATTGCCAGGCAGAAGAGGTTGAACTTTCTTCAGTAGATTACTGGGAAGCCATGGAAGATTTTTTTGTGGGGAATAACATGAGATCTATGCATAAGAAAGTTTAGACTGGCAATGATACACAGGATGATTTAGAGTAGGTAAAGGTCAGAGGCAGGAAGGAGGCAATTGCATTAATCCAAGTTGGTGGTAATGGAGGCTTTTACTAGATCATAGTAATGGAAATAGGGACCTACATGTGACACATGGAAGAGCTAAAATTGACAGGCTACTACATGAATATGAGAACCAAGAGAGAAAGAAAAGTCTAAGTTTGGTAACATGTAAGAGAAGGTGATTGATATCACTGAAGTAAATAGTGACATAAAGGAAGGAAATACAAAGTGAAAGATGAACTCGGTTTGAGACATGCTACATTCAAGATGACAATGGAGCCTTCAAATGAAAATATCCTGTAGGCATTTGGAAATGTGGGTGCAGATAATTTCTGATATTATATGGCACTACTATGTTAACTCATTTGATCCTCAGGACAACTCCATGGGTTATTAGTATCTTCCTTTCACAAAGGTTAAGAGCCTTTTCTGATGACACATAGTTAATAAGTATCTCTGATGAGAATTAAACCCATGTTTGAATGAGAAAATATTTGTAAAGAGGCTAGGACAGTGTCTAGTGTGCAGAAGGTGCTTAAATGCTTATTTCCTTCCTTCCATGGATTTTATCTCTGAGTCCAGGGTTCTATCTACCACATCAAGTTGCCTTAGAGAGATTTGAATAGAAAGAATAATTTAAGTTATAAGAGTGAGGATGCATAAAAATAAGGAGGGAGAAAAGAAGAGGGCCAAGAACAGATACTAAGAAAAATAAGACCAATTTTATTATTAAAATGAGGGGGTTAGGGGCAGCTAGGTGGCGCAGTGAATAGAGCACCAGCTTTGGAGTCAGGAGTACCTGGGTTCAAATCTGACCTCAGACACTTAATAATTACCTAGCCGTGTGGCCTTGGGCAAGCCACTTAAACCCATTGCCTTGAAAAATCTAAAAAAAAATGAGGGGGGTTAGACTAGAGAACCTCTGAGGTCTCTTCTTAGTCCAGGTCTGTGAGCTGATGATGATACTGGTTAGACATAGATCCCTGCAGTAAAATTCTTGGACTCCTGTCAATGAAGCTAATAGGAAGGGCTAAAGATAATTGTATGCACTGTTACATGCCCTTGATATATCTGCAAATCTGGTATAAAAGAATATATGGGTATATGCTCAGGACTGGTAAAAGAAAATAAACACAATTGTACCTGTTAGTCCACTGGATAATAGCTGCTAATTCTAATAGCCCATATTTACTTAATACTTGAGAGGTTTTACAACAACCTCATGAGGCAAGTAGTGCAAAAATTATTTTTCCCTATTTCAAAGATGAGGAAATTGATGCTTAAGTAACTTGCCTTCAGTCATAGAGCAAATAAGCATCAGATTCCAGTGTTAGAATATTTCTCCAAATGTTTGATTTTCTGAATTTTTTCTCAATCACAAGGACCTCTAAACCTCCAAGTCACCTTGTATCAGGACAAATATTTGTCAGCATTTCTCTGATACAGTATCTTTCCCCTATTCACAATACAGGGAAACCTGGGTTCCTGTTCCTTTCCTAAATAGGGAATAAGTTTACAAAGATATCCTAAGGTCACACAAACCCACCCTGGCTTCTCCATCTCAGCTTCCCAGTTACTTAAGGGTATTAAAAAAGTTTCAATCAAAGGCCAATGGGACCTTTCATAGATTTCTAAAGATTATGAGAGTTTCCATGTCCATTATATCCTGCCTGGATCAGATGCTTCTCTGCAAGGACAGAAGAGAATTTAAGTGTCACTATACCCTTGAAGTTTTAGGGCAAATTACTTCCTTTTATTAACTACTCAATGTCTTGTAAGTGCCTTGCTTCATCCAAATAGCAAAACTGAACTGAGTGTGTTGGCATTAGAGCAGCTTCCAACATTCACAAAACATGGAAGAAGCATTAATGAATTCAAGTCAATAAGCACATGCACATATAATAACAGAAAAGAAGGCAGAAGCCCAAAGCTCCATTACTTCCTTGTGGCCCGAGCCTTGTGGCCAGGGAGAAGGTAGTGAAGTAAATATGAACTACTACTTTCTTCATTTTTACTGGTATGTTACTGTACTTCAGGAATACTAAATTAATTTCAGTAACAATGACAGATCTCAATCTTTTTACCAGTGCCTTCAATACTTTGTCTCTATCTCTTTTTTGAGGGGTAGGTGAACTGTAACAGGGAAGTCACAGATCAGTGTGAAAAATTCTTCAATCATTCAAGTGGGAATTTTTGGCATAAGTAATTGTTTGGGGGCAACTGAAGGGTACCTCATCGTGGAATATGGGCATGCCCACTATGACTGGATTTCAGAGACTGGGGTTATCAACTGAGGATTAACTAATTGACTGAGCAGTAACCAAATTTCCACAGTCTATAAAAGAGATAATTCTTTGTACCTTCTTTTAGAGTTTAATAACAAAGGGGAGGGTAGATTTCTCTTTTCTCCCCAACAAAGAAGACTTGGAATAGAAGAATATGATCATAGTCAAAGAAGAAAGATTCCAAATGCGGGCTTTCCTAGTTTAACAGGATAGATCATATGATCAACAATATGGTAGACTAGACATTTTTTTAAATTTATTATCTCTTATCTTTTATTAATTTTTTTTATTTTTCAAGGCAATGGGGTTAAGTGGCTTGCCCAAGGCCACACAGCTAGGTAATTATTAAGTATCTGAGGTTGGATTTGAATTCAGGTACTCCTGACTTCAAGGCCAGTACTCTATCCACTGCGTCACCTAGCTGCTCCAACTAGACATTTTTTTAAAAAGCTTTATGACTTTTGAAACCTCTCCAAAGCATAAATTATGCATCAAAGATAAAGAAATCTCAGCTATTTCCCAGGTCTAGGGGCACTTGAAAGGCAAAAGTAGGTTAAAACAACATAAATGTATGTCTACTCCAAGTTCGCTCAGGAAGCCCTCTTCCTTTACCATACAGCATGTTACTGGCAGCAACGCTGCACTAGCCAGTTGGAGGACCCAATATACAGATGTGCAACAAAATCCAACTCACAATCCCAGTGCTCCCTCTCTCCAGTGCCAGGGAGATTCAAGCTCCAGGATTTGGAAACTTGCTGGGGACACAACAAATAGCCAGTGCTATAGCAGCAGCATTCTATGCTGGAAAAGATCTATGCAGGAGAGCAGAGGAAGAAAGGGAAAGGGGCAGGGCACATGCCTGATGAAATAGAGCTCAACTTTCCTTACTATTCCCATGCCCCTCTTCTCAGAGCCTTGGAGATACAAACTATAGATATCAACCCCAACAAAACACCAACACAACAACTATTTTATTGCCAGTACCATGTCAGAGAACTGGGGAACAGAAGAAATGGGACAGGATACTGGAACAGAATACAGGCCATTTGAGGGGGACTTTGTACCACTTTGCCAAAGGGAAGGGTCAGTATTCAGTAACAGTCAGTTCTGAGCAACCAAAAGGTATTTAGGGTAAAGACATAGATTGGTGAACTGTGAATTACACAGAGTAAGAGGAAGTTGAGACTCTTTGATATTTAACTCCTCATAGAAACTACTACCCTAGAGGAGGAAGCCAAAAAGTGAACAACATGGAAATTTAAGAAATTTCCAAAAGACTCAGGAAGAAAAAAAGTCAAAGACCTTGACCATAAGCAAACAAAGTTCACAGAGAAAACACTAACAACACAAAGAAATATGATTTCCAGATTTGGTAAAAAGAGTTCAGGCATCTATGAATTAATATAGCAAAACATGAAAAACAATACAACACTTGGTGAAACAGAACCTTATGGAATGTGTGGAGTACATGGAACCACAATATGCTATTTCTAAATAATTTGAAAGAAAAGTAAAAATTTTGAGTGTAGAATTTATGATGGCTCAGCAAAAATAATAGGCAAGATATAAAAAAATCCTAAAATTTGTGAAGGCAATTCTCACCAAAGAAATAAAAGAAGTACAATATAGATGAAGAGAACCAAAAAACAATAACCCTAAAGGTAAATATACTTACTCTGCAAACAAAATATACTGATTTTGAACACAGAGTATGTAGAGAAAACCTAAGGATCCTAGGCTTTCCAGAACACAAGGCAAAAAACTTGAACTCTTTAATAAAGAAATCCCCAGAACTTCCAAACATAAAAAAAAATCAATCAAAAGAAGTCATAGATTTGCCTTCAGAAAAAACTCAAGGCTACAAATTCCAGGACATATAATGATTAAATCTAACAATTCAGTTCATATGCAATAAATTCTGTGACTGACCATATAATTCAGGAGGGGTTGGAATAATGTATTCCAAAGAGCAATGGAACTCAGGATACAGTCCAAGTGATCAAACTTGAAAATGTGAGCTTATCCATAAATTAAAAAGGATGATATTCAATAATATAGAGGCATTTGAAATAGTCTCATAAAAAATAGACCTGAGAAAATTATTTGCTTCTCAAACACACCAAACTACAGAAATACAGGTTAGGTTATTGAATGCAGCTGCCACAGACAGCTACAAAATGACACAGAGAGAATAGTAAAAGTAAAAGACTTCTAGAAATGTTTATACAAAGTTAGAGGTGAAGCTGGAAGTCAGGTAGAGTTAACATGGAAACAGGAAGTATCATGGATAGAACCTAGCAACATCTTCCCTCCATATGAATCAATATCATGTGTTTGTTTGAATGAGTCTATATTTCAAAATGAGAGAGTAAATGAAAAGGTAGATGATAGCATAGGAACAAATGTATGATGTCCCCAGGCAAAACTGATGTCTGGCAATGAGGGGAAGACCCCTGTCATCTGTCAGAAAGAAAAGAGCTTCCAAAGGAGTGAGCGATAAGAATGAGTGATGGACTGAAAAAGGAGGAGGCCTTCCTCTGATGGTGGGAGGGAGTTCCACTAATAAATGATCCTACGAGTGAAGAGAGATGCTCTTTATTCTGGGTGTTGTTTAGGGAATTTGAGAAAGACTACTCATCCTACCACAGGATGAAGAGAGTTGGAACTCTTAGGGACAACTGTCACCTACAGGAGAAGTAGGGTATGGACCAGGGAATAAACATTGAGGCAAATAGGTAAAAGAAGGTAATTAGGATAAGGGATAGATCAGTAGTGAGTTGCATAATTAGGAATATAGTGATGAAGGGTCATCTTCCATGGAGCAATGTTCTTTTTGTCCCCTGCAGGAATTGGTATTGTTCTGGAAATGAGACAGAGTGGAAAAAGGGAACCTGTGGGGCAAAATTTACAAGGCAGTGGCAGAAATTTCCTAGAGGGAAGCATCCAGAATGGTTATCTTGGAAGTTTTATTTTAGGAGTGATGAACCAGAAAATGAGAGTCTATAGACAACGGAAAGAGAAGGTGGATAAAGAAAAGAATGAGAGAATTCTATGGGAAAAGTACAAAAAAATGAAATTTTAAAAATGAGCATCAATAGTTGAAGGGGAAGAGAAAAAGGAGGAATCTACTTGATTAATAAATAGGAATAAAAAGAGAGAAGAATTAAACAATCTGTAAACATAAGGGAAAGATGAACTAATAAACAAAACCCCAAGGGATAGGGAATTCCCAGCCAAACTGGAAGAGAAGCAAGATGAAGGAAAAGAGGCAGTGAGAATAAGGCCACCTTTAAAATAAGGTTTAGGTAGAGCAACTGAAGGAGCATCATGCTCTGTCTACAACAGAAGATAGGGAAAAAATCATAACCAAATTAATAGAGACAAATGGAGAAAAAGATCAATCTAACCCTCACACTTTTATATTTAAATGGATTGAACAATCCCCCAAATGAATAGGAATGACAGATTGGATAAGTAAACAAAATCCTAAAATCTATTCTTTAAAAGAAATACATTTAAGATACAAAGATGTACACAACATGAAACTGAAGGGATGGGAAAATTTTACTACTCATCAAGTCCAAAAAAGTTATAATCATGCTAACAAAGCAAAAACATTAAAAAAAAATAAAAGGGATAAACAAAGAAATCATAATATATTCCAAAGATCCATAGACAGCAAACAAATATCAATAATAGGTTACTTAGACACTCCAAATGCTTTTCATCCAAATTCATAATGGAAATATTAAAAGAGGTATAAGAAGACATGGACAATAATATAATACCATCAGGAAACTTCAATATCTTTCTCAGTTTTCAATAAATGTAACAGATAAACAAAAGGGAAAATATGTAACAGATAAGTTACTGGAGAAGCTATAGATAAAAGATTTATGGCATCTTCTAAATGGAATTGCAAAAAGATATACATATTTGCTACAAACAAAAACTGACCATACATTAAACAGGCAAAGAAATATTGCAAACATGTATTGCAAAAATGTATAAAGGTAGTAAATGCATCCTTTACAGACCATAATGTAATAAAATTATCATTGTTTCAAACAAACAAAAGATAAAGAAATTCTAAATGAGTGAATCAAAGAACAAATCATAGGAACAATTAAAAAATTATGTTAAAGAAAATGATAAACAGCATATCAAAATTTCAGAGGTGTATCTAAAGCAGTTTCAGGGGTAAAAAATCATATCCCTACAAACATATATTAACAAAATTAAAAAGAAAGAACTAATGAGATGAATATGCATTTTTTTAAATTTAGGTCAATAAATAGACAAATCTAAATTAAGCACAAAAGAAGAGATATTAAAAATTAGAGAAAAATAGATAAATGGAAATAAAACTAAAGAAATAAAAATAAATGCTGATCCTTTGAAAAGACTAATAAAATTGAGAAAATTTTAGTTAATATGATTAAAAAGAAGAGTAAAAAAATCAAGTCAATAAAATAGCAAATGATCAAGGTGAAAGAAATCACAACAAAACTGGCAGAAATGAAAAGAATAATCAGAACATACAGGATACAATTGTATAATAACAAAATGAGAACATAAAAGGAATAGAGGAATACTGTGAAAAATATAAAATACCCAAACTTAGAAGAGCAGGTAGAGATCTTAAACAACCCAATCAAAGAAAAGCAAATAGATCTAACTATAAAGAAAATATCAAAGGAAAAAATCCTTATCCTGATAGGTTCACAGGAGAATTCTTTCAAAATTTTAGCACCAATATTTCAAAAATAATTCTTAAAAACTGAAAAATAAAAAACCCTACCAGAATCCATATAAGAAATAAATATCCTAATACCTAAACTGTGGAATGATAAACCACAAGAGGAAAACTAAAGACCAGTGTCATTAATGAATAGTGATTCAAAATTTTTTTTAAAAATCCTGTCAAACAGACTTCAGTGATTTATCAAAGAAACAATTTGTTATGATCAAGTTGAGGTTTATATCAGGAGCACAAAAGATGTTTGAACATTAGGAAAACAATCAACATATTTAGTCATATTAAAAAACAAAACAATCCAAATCATATGATCGCCTCAATAGTTGTAGGAAAAGCCTCTGATAAGGCTCTTTTATGCTAAAAATTACACAAAATATGCATAAAATATCATAAAACAGATAAAAGTGAGAAATCTGTATGCAGGCCAAGAAACAACAATAGTACTGAACATATAACAACTGACTGGTTTAAGTTTGGAAAAGGAGTAAGACAAGGTTTTGTCGTTTATTTGACTTATATGCAGAGCACATTATGTGAAATGGCAAGCTGGATGAATCAAGAGCCGCAGTTAAGGTTGCTGGGAGAAATATCAGCAATCTCAAATATGCAGATGCACTCTGATGGAAGAAAGTGAGGAAAAATTAGGAAGCCTCTTGATGAGGATGAAAGAGGAAGAGTGTAAAAGTTGGCTTGAAGCTTTATCATAAAAAAAAAAAACTAGGATCTTGGCAACTGGTCCCATCACTTCCTGGCAAAGAGAGGGAGGAGAAATGGAAGCAGTGTCAGATTTTCTATTCTTGGGCTCAGAGATTACTGCAGATGGTGACTGCAGCCATGAAATTAAAAGACACTTGCTCCTTGGAAGGAAAACTATGGCAATCTGGACAGCATACTAAAAAGCAGAGACATCACCTTTCTGAAAAAGGTTTCTTTAGTCATAGCTATGGTTTTTCTAATAGCAAGGTAAAGCTGTGATATTAGACTGTAAGGAAAGCAGAGCTTAAGATGGATAGATAGTATCATGGAAGCAATGAATATGAACTTGGACCGCTTTGGGAGATTCTGGAGAATAGCAGAGCCTGACATGAAGAGTCAGATTCAAGTGAATGAATGAACAACAATAACATTGTAAGGTTTCATATAAAAGCTGGTGTGCATATATTTTCTCAGCCTCAAAAAGGTGTCCCGGCTTTGAGATTTGCCTCATGGGTAAGCTCAGTTCAGGGCAGCTACATGACCCAGTGGGTAGAGTATCAGCCCTAGAGTCAGGAGGACCTGTGTTCAAATCTAGTTTCAGACTGTTTAACTCTAGGAAAGTCACTTAATTCTGTTTGCTTCAGTTTCCTCATCTGCAAAATGAGTTAGAGAAGGAAATAGCAAATCACTCCAGTATCTTTAACAAGAAACAGCAAATGAGGGTCATGAAAAGTCAGACTAATGAACAAAAAAGACAAAACAAAAACAAACTTCAGGTTCAGTAGCCCTAAATTAAAGCTTCAAGCTTTCTTACAGGCAGCTAGATGGCTCAGTGGGTAGTGTGGGTAAGTGTCAGAAAGACCTAAATTCAAATACTGGTTGGGATATTCACTAGTATTAAAGTTACTGGCAAGTTAATTAATCTTTTAGCCTCATTATCTTATCAGGATCCTAATAGTACCAGTCTCCAGGTTGTGGTGAAGATCAAATGACATATGTAAAGAGCTTTATAAAACTTAAAGAGCTGCATAAATGATGACTTTTACTGTTGATGGATTGATTGCTAGCAGCTAGAATACTAGTGGCCCGATGAGGAAATCCTGTGTTCAAATCTTCCCAAGTCAGTCAATTCTCTAAAATCCCTAAAGTTGCAGAGAAGGTCTTGCTCAACATGGGTGAAGGGAGTTATTTTTTCTCACTTAGAATTCCTTATACTAATGAAATAATAAAATACATTAAAAAATATTACTGTGCTGAGTGTGGTTCCCTTTCCTTATGTTCCTTCTTTATGTGTAATAGGACATACAGTGTAAAGAAATTCAATTTTTAAATCATTTTACTGATAATTTAATAGAAAGCATAACTTTATTTTCCAGGAAGTATGACAGCATATTTCTGCTGGAACCAACCTGTTGGCCTCTGTGCAGTCTGTCCTGTGCTTCTTGTCAGCATAATCATGCTGCCTGGGGCCTGCCCAGTACCATATAGAAATTCAAAGGTAGCTAGGTGAAATAATGGATAGAACATTGGTCTTGGAATCAAGAGGACAAGGAGTTTGAATCTGGCCTCAGACAGTTGACACTTACTAGCTATGCGACCTTGGACAAGTTCACTTAACCCAGGGCCCCTCACCAGTCATCCTGATCCATATCTGACCACTAGACCCAGATGGCTCTGGAGAAGAAAGTGAGACAGGTGACACCACCTCACTTAAATAAAATAAAAATCAATTGCCTATCATAGCATCACCTCCCTGATGTCATGGTCTTCTTGGAGAATGAGGGCTAAATATCACAGAAGTTCAAGCTATAGATGCTGGTACTTGGGTGGTATTTAATCCTCAGATGGATATGCTCTTGGATTCCAAAATCAAAGCTTACCAGTGTCTGCAAAGTTATTTTCCCTTAGCTCATATTCTCAAATCTTCAGTCCCTTTTCCCGAATCTCTTCAGCTTTGGCTCCAAGGACTGTACAGTCAACCACCATCTTCTCATTTCTCCTGATTCGAAAAGACCTGACTGTACAGGCATGTTTTGGAGAGCACTGGGGTTTGGCCTGTGAGTTGCTCCTTCATTTTGGCCGCTGGGGTTGGCCAGTCTGCATTCTTCCCAGCACAAATGTTGAGGCAGAGCTTTCCAATGCACAATTCCCTCATCAGTGTACTCTTTTTTCACCCTGATCTTGTGCCATGGTGGAGAACCAGAAAAGACAATCAGAGAAACATTTTGTTTTGTTTTGTTTTTAGGTTTTTGCAAGGCAAATGGGGTTAAGTGGCTTACCCAAGGCCACACAGCTAGGTAATTATTAAGTGTCTGAGACCTGATTTGAACCCAGGTACACCTGACTCCAAGGCCAGTGCTTTATCCACTACGCCACCTAGCCGCCCCGAAACGTTTTTTTTAATTGCTGGGTTTGTGCTTCAGGGTTTGCAGAACATTTTACAAGTGATTAAAATAATGATAAAAATATGTATATGAGTGAGAGAGATGAGAGGGGGGAGGACAATGACCAAAAGAGAGGCAATAAATAAATATGTAGACAATTCTCACTTTCTGTCATTCAGCTCACCTGAAACTTCACTTCTGGCTCCCTTTCTCTAGGCATTTCATGACTTCCAGACCCAGACAACAGCACAGGAGCCTTCTAGCAATCTCCTTTCAAATCATCTTTAGGATTGTGTTGCATCTAAAAGGAGAGACTGTAATTTTCTCCTCTGAGGGAAGTCGTTACAACAACAGTCACAGCCTGGATCTCTGAGGCAAGGCCAAAAAGCAAGGCAAGCAAAATATGGAGCTTCCTGGCTGTCAGGCTAGACTGCAACACTGGGATAAGGGATATCTCCAAGTCTCAAACCTAGCCAACGGATCTCCTCTCACCACCAGGGAATGTTAAGATGCTTACAAACTGCTTTGATTTCATCCAAAGATTTCTTTGTTGATGAACACACTTAAAAAAAAAATGAATCCCAGTAAGAGCTAGCTCTAGGCAGAATTGTAAAGGTAGTCAGGTACCTTTTCAGTGCCCCCAGAGTGGTCATGATTATGATCATCATCATCACCACCAGCATCTATATAGTGCTTTAAGGTTTGCAAAGCACTTTAAAAATAATATTTTATACTCAGAACAATGCTGGGAGATAGGTGCTATTATTCCCATTTTACTGATGAGGAAACTTAAGCAAACAGGTCAGGTGATGTGCCTCAATAAGTAATTATCTGAGACTAAATTTGAACTCAAGTCTTTCTTCTCCAGATCCAGCATGTTTTGTTTGTTTTGTTTTTGTATGCACTGTGCTTATCCTAGCTTAATTTCCCAGCTTTCTCCAGGATACCTTTTGCACACTATTTTCTCCCATCTTCCAATGGAGCATGGTCTTCAGGAAGGATAGGAAATGAGTAATTTTCATCTATTTGTATATTTATCAGCATGTTACTTCAAGTTGAGAAAATAAAAAGGTAAATAAAAAAGGGAAGGGAAGAGCACCTTTTATAGGGTTTTACTAGAATTTGGTTTCTCTCTTGAGGCGAAAAACAAAAAACGGGGGGGGGGGAACATTTTTCTTTTTAAATTGTTTTTGTTTTCTCCCAACCTTTTATATATTTCTCATATATCCCATAAATGTTTGAATTTTTACAGCCCTGTTCCTAATCAAGTAAGGAAAGTCTCATTCTTTCTCTTCCCTCCTTTCCCTTCTCCTCCTTTCCCCCCTCTCCAATTAGAGGAATCTTGAGTAAAACAAAAGGAGAGTTACTCTTCATTCCAGTTTCTTAGGGCACTTGGGGAACATGTTTCAAGCATAAGACATTCTAGAATTTACTTTTTTCCATTACCAGGGAAGAAACACTAGGAACTGAACCAGCCCAATTCCCCTAGATCAGCCATAGGCTGAGACCCTGCAGGAGACCAGAGCTGCCTTCATGTTACTGCCTGGCTTGGAGATTAATTAGTTCAGTGAATGGGCATCAATGGTGGTCTACCCCACCCCATTCCCTAAATCCAACCCAGGGTCCTGGACACTCTTAGAGGGCAGGGAAATGCATCTCCTATCTCTCTCTTGGTCCCCCTATCACTCTTAGAACACAGTAAGACTCAGTAAATGTTTGTCAAGGATTGTGATTTATAATAGTCTTCCTTATTAAACAAGTAATCCACACACCCCCTTCCCTTGTAATCATATGAGGGGGCTTCACCTCTAGGTCAGCATCTGCAGACAAACTAGCAGGAGGTTCTAATTAGCCCTTAGAACTGATTTATCTCCTCTATAGTGAGTATGTCTCATGCATTCCTATCTCCTGTCTCTTTAATTCCTGGGATTCAGAACTGTCTTTTGCTCTTTTCTCTATTCAACTCAATCCTGGCTCTCCCCAGTTCCTGACCTCCTCTGCCATCCTTTTCTTCTCTTTCCTCTATTGTCAACAAAACCTCCCCTATCTTAGACTTGGGCCTTTGAAGCACATTTCATTGGGATATGTACCCAGAGAATTTTGTTTCATTGATGGAATACAAGGTGGCACTGTGGATGGAACTTCAGACTTGAAGTAAGGAAGACTTGGGTTTGAATCATGTCTCAGATCTTTATTAGCAAGTCACTTAACCTTTGTCTGTCTCAGTTTCCTAATCTATAAAATGAGGATGATAATAGTAGCACTAACCTCATAGGATTGTCATGAGAATCAGATGAGATAACATATTCAAAATACTTTGCCGGGGCAGCTAGGTGGCATAGTGGATAAGGCACCGGCCCTGAAGTCAGGAGTACCTGGGTTCAAATCTGGTCTCAGACACTTAATAATTACCTAGCTGTGTGGCCTTGGGCAAGCCACTTAATCCCATTTGCCTTGCAAAAACCTAAAAAAAAAAAATACTCTGCAGATCTTAAAGTGTTAGATAAAGCTCATGTCAATCCTGTAAGATAATCACAACATTGTGTGGTCACTGTTTTTATTTATTACTCTGCTTTGAAGTTGATAGATAGGCCTGTAGTCAGGAAGACCTGAGTTCAAATCCAGTCTCAGATACCAGTTAGCTGTGTGACCTGGTCAAGTCATTTTACCTATCTCAGCTTCCCCAATTGTAAAATGGAGATGATGACCATTTTCTTATTTTCCTTGTCACATTGGAAAGGTATGCAGTAGAATCTCAGAGTTACCTTAATTTGCATTTCTCTAATTCTTAGTGATTTTGAGAACTTTTTTTGTTTGTTTTGTTTTTGTTTTTGCAAGGCAATGGGTTGAGTAACTTTCCCAAGGTTACACAGCTAGGTAATTATTAAGTGTCTGATTATTAAGTTGAACTCAGGTCCTCCTGACTCTATCCACTGGGCCACCTAGCTGCCCAAGAACATTTTTAATATAACTATTGAAAGCTTGGATTTCCTTTTTTTTTTTTTTTTGAAAAGTACCTGTTCATGTGCTTTGATTCATCATCATTCTTAGCATAATCATAATTTAACATATAGTGCTTAGTATGTGCCATCCATTGCACTAAACACTTTTCAATTATTATTTCATTTGATCCTAACAACAATCCTGGAAGACAAGTGTTATTATTTTCTCTTTTTTTTGTTTGTTTGTTTTTTTGCAAGGCAATGGGGTTAAGTGACTTGCCCAAGTTCACATAGCTAGGTAATTATTAAGTGTCTGAGGCCGGATTTGAACTCAGATCCTCCTGACTCCAGGGCTGGTGCTCTATTCACTGCATCACTTAGCTACCCTGACTTTTCTTTTTAATAATTTTTGAGACAATCAAAGTTAATTGATTTGAGCAGGGTCATACAGCCAGTAAGCTTCAAGTGTCTGAGGCTTGATTTCAACTCAGGTTCTCTTGATTCCAGGGCCAGAGCTCTAACCACTGAACTATCTATTTGCCCCTAATGTTATTGTTAACATATAAGTAATTGCCATTTTTTTTCTCCCTTCAACATTTCTTTCAGCACAATATTATTCTATCACATTCATGTAATTTGTTTATATGTTCCCCAGAAGGGGGAATACTGGGGTCAGGTAATAGTTTCCAATTCTTTGTCATTGTCCTTCATTCTTGAAGAAGACATGACATCAAGGAAGTTATGCCATAACATGCACATGAATTAGATCTGAGTGAGAGAGTGCTATGCTATTTCAGTATCCTCACTTTCTCCTCTAGAAACATCTGGGTCCAGTAGCCAGGTAGGAATCAGGATGACTGGAGATGGCTCTGGATGAAAGGCAATCAGGGTTAAGTGACTTGCCCGAGGTCAGACAGCTAGTAAGCAAAAAGTTTCTTAGGTTGGATTTGAACTCAGTTTGCCTTTTTTCAAGGCCAATGCTTTACCCACTATCCACCTAGCTGCCAAAAAGAGCTGCTATAAATATTTTTGCATACAAAGGACATTTTCTGCATTATTTTATTTCTAGAATTTGGGATGTATGAATCAAAGAGTGTTTTCTATGTAATGACTTTTTAGACAATGTTCCAAATTGTTTTCTAGACTGGCTATACCAATTCACAGCTCCTTTCATAGTTCATTATTATGTCTGCTCCTCAGGCTTCTCTTGCCCCCTCCACCATTTGTCATTTTTCTCATCCAATGTGACAAGTATGCAATAGAACTTCAGTTATTTTAATTTGCATTTCTCTATTTTGTAGTGATTTTGGTGCATTTTTAAAATATAGTTACTGAAGCTTGGATTTCTTTCTTGAAAAGTGCTTGTTCAGGGGCGGCTAAGTGGTGCAGTGGATAGAGCACTGGCCTTGGAGTCAGGAGGACCTGAGTTCAAATCTGACCTCAGACACTTAATAATTACCTAGCCGTGTGGCCGTGGGCAAACCACTTAACCCCACTGCCTTGAAAAATCTAAAAAAATAAAATAAAATAAAAAGTGCTTGTTCACATCATTTGATCATTTATTGACTGGGGAATAGCTCTTATTCTTATACATTTGAATCAGTTCTTTACAGATCTAGAAAATGAGACTCTTATCAGGAAAATTTGCTGCAAAGATGGTTTCCCTAGCTATCTGCCTGCCTTTAATTTTAGCTGCAATGGTTTTACAAAAACTTCTTAATTTTATATAATTGAAATTGTCCAGTGTCCATTTGTACTTCCTGTCCCTTGCTTGGTCATAAACTCTTTCCCTAATTTTTCCTTGGTCCTCTAATTTGTTCGTAATATCACTCTTTATAACTAAGTCATATCCCCATTTAGAGTTTATCTTAGCATGAGGCATAAGGTATATCTATTATCTTCCAGATTGCTTTGTAGTTTCCCCAATAGGTTTTTGTTACTTAGTGACAAAAGAAGTTGGAGTTTTTATGCTCTTTTATTTCTGTGTGTTGTGTAGTTAACATAATGCACCAATCAATATCCCTATTTCTTAATCAGCATCAACTGTTTTGATAATTATTGCTTTGTAGCATAGTTTGAGATTTGGTATTGCTAGGCCAACTTTCTTCTCACTTCCTCTCCTTCTCCCTGAACCTAGTATTTCACTTTAAGATTCTTGATGAAAGCAAGCTATTTTCATATAACACTCTAATATTTAGGAAGCATCCAATTACCTACAAATTATTGATCTGCCAACTATAAATCATTGGCTTAGAAATTCTACTAGGTAATAGTTTATTAACCTAGATCCAGTTATTTTATGTTTTTTGAAAGTGAGGAAACAATATGCATTTTTAAAGATACTGACTTAAATAATTCTTGTTTTCCTATCTCAGATTGTTCTCCTCTCAAACTGTTTTCTATAATAATTAGAAATTCTTTTTCAATAGTAATGAACAATGATAATATATAATAAGGCAACAAGGGAAAATTCATTGGTTTAGAATTCAAAGGCTTCCTTATCCAGCTCTGAATCCATTCTTGATCACTTCTACAAAAGTTTTTGTTGACTTAGAACAATATATAAAATTTTGGAGTGAGTTGACCAGCTGTCAACTAATGCCCAGTCTCTGTTGAATTCAGATTTGGGGGAATTCTGCCACCTAGTGTCACACAGAAATTCTAACTCTCTAAGGAGGAAGGCATGCTCATCACCAATTCATATCAGGTAGATTGTCAGCATTATCATCACCTGTAAAAGGATTTTCAGAAAGATCTTTAAAACTTTAATCATTTTTTTCCTATTTCTTTTCCAAAAATTTACCAGGGAAGAGATACTGACAAAGGGAAAAAGTCCAGGATGTTATTGAGTCAGGCAGAAATTATCTCCTGGCTATGAGGAAAGATGATGATCAATTATTTTGAGGAAGAAGAAGAATGAAATAATGGCAACTCTAGACAAAATGGTGGCATGAAGAAGTCTTTGGAATCTGTTTCACTTACTATGTTCACACCCCTTTTCCAGGCATTTCCACCATTCTCCTAACTGCACCCCATCTGGGTTTTCCCAGTTTTAATTAAGTTTCTTGAAGAAGGAAATGGCAAATCACTCCAGTGTTTTTGTTAAAAAAAAAAAAACAAAACCTCAAAGGAGTCATAAATACTTGGAGACAACTAAAAATAACTAAACAATAACTACCAAAACAACAAGTTAAGACCTTGCTCTGCAAATCTTCCCCTTCTTCTCTACCTCTGTTCATTCCAGAATCAGAGTTGGAAGGGACATTGAAACCCAACCAGTACAAGACTCCTTCCCACAATAAAGTGATCAAAGATTAAGATCTGGAAAAAGATCTTGAAGATTTAAACTCACTGGAGAATTTGAAAGAGAGTCAAATTCCCTTAGATATTCTCTTAAAAATTTTTAATTGATATTGGTTGTTTATGTATCATCAAAATTTTCCCAACGTATCCCCACTCACTCCAGTACACAGACAGCCCTTTCTAACAAAGAATTTAAAATGAACACAAGAAAAACCAGAGAAGCTACAAAAGCTAAAAAAAAAAAAAGCTAAAAGCTTTTTAAAAAAGATGTTTTCCTGAATATGTGGTATTTCACACCCATAGTTGCCCCCTCCATTTCTGCCACTTCTAACTCTGAAAAGTAGGAAAGGTGCTTTCTTATTCCTCTTGGGACCAAACTTGGTCATTATAATTCCATAGCATTCAGTTTTTATTGTTTTGCTAGCATTGTTCTTTCTATTTAATCTTACAATAGTCATTGTGTATATTGTTTTTCTTGAGTCCACTTCCCTTTGAGTCAGTTCATTGGTCTTCAAATGCTTCTCTGTGTAAACTACATTTCAAGCCCGGAACATTTTGTGAACTGGGGCTTAAATGGGATTCCTAAATGGCAAAAGGAATAATGACTCCATACCATGTACCTGTATGAGGGGTGAAGCTGGTTCAAGAACTTTGGAGAGGAGAAACATTCTTCATTCCTTCTTTCAGAGAGACATACATGATTCTAGGTCCTCTCTAGAGAAAGAGATGCATTAAGAGAAAGGACTTTAGGAAGGAACAAATATTATTTCCACCTTGCTGATATAAAGACTTCAAGGACTTTCCCACTGGGTGAAATTGAGGCCTCAAGAGGTTGAGCTTGGATATCTCACTCCCAGTGGTAGAGCTCATTCACTCTATGTATTTTCCAACATATCATAATCTGCCTATCTAAGATTTCTATTGGTTTAGATAAACAGATTTACTCAAAGTTTGCTATTTATTATAGTCTTTTGTGTAACTAGCATTTACAGGGAAGGAACCATGCTTGAGGGTACAAATTTAAGTTTAGCCCTTCCCCTTTAAGTGGCAAGAACTAGGGAAGCTAGTAGCTTTTTGTTTTTGAACCTAAACATGTCATGTCCCTAACAGCAATATTTAGGGGGAAGAATAATATAATTCTAGTCTGTCTCAGAAGAAAAGAGAGTAGCCAATTCCATAGCCTCTTTACTTTCTCCTCTCCAGGCAGGAATAAAAGTTTCCTTTGGGTAAATTTGCAGAGGTTATCTATCAATGCCTCTTATGAGCCATTTTAAATACTATGTGGATAGATACATCTCAGATGGGTAATACATACTCCATACATTTAACTGTATTCAGTATATCTTATAGCAGAAAAATATTCCATTATGTTAATGTATCACAACTTGTTTCGTCATCTCCCAATTGATGAAAGTCCTGGATTTTAATTCATCAAGTTCCTTGGAGGAGAACTTTATCAGTTAATATCCAAATAAGCTTCTCTAAGTAACTCTACCAAATTCTCTTTGGGTTTTCCTTTTTGTTTCTCTGTGCTCCTCTATCTCTTTTGACCTTTTCCTCTTATCAATCTTTCATCAGTTATATCACCTATAGAGTGAAAATTCAAGATTCAGAGTTATAAGGAGCTACTGAGACATTAAAAAAAAGTTGAATAACTCGCTGAAAGTCAACAAAGTAGTAAGTGCCAGGGCCAAGATCTGACCCCAAGTTCCCTGACTTAAATTCAATGTTCTTTCTTCGAAAGCATACTATGTTATATTTGATAAGTAATCAACCTCTACTTTAAGACCTGAACTTACATGAGAACACAAGAATAATAGCTAGTATCAAAGTGTTATACAAATATCTCATTTGATCCTCACAACACTGGAAGATAGGTGCTGTTATTATACCCATTTTATAGATGAGGAAACTAAGGCAGATAGTGTTGTTATTTTTTCTTATCAAATGACTAGTATGTGTTGAAGGGCAGATTTGAGATCAAGCCTTCATGATTCCAAGTCTAGTAGCCCAACATTCTATTATCAATGCCACCTAGCTACCTATATCTCCTAAGAGATCACTGGATTTCTGGATGGTTAATTGCTAAACTTTAGCCCATTTACTCTTCTCTCCCCTTGAACCCCCACCCCCACTTTCCACCAGGATTGATCACAAGAGCACTAAGTTGCACACTTCCAATGAGGGAAGTCTTTCTTGTCCCATATCCCATTTACCCAGGGCTCCACTATATGCTTTCTAAAGTGACAACTAGGGGGGGCTAGGTGGCACAGTGGTTAAAGCACCAGCCCTGGAGTCAGGAATACCTGGATTCAAATCTAGACTCAGACACTTGATAATTACCTAGCTGTGTGGCCTTGGGCAAGCCATTTGCCTTGCAAAAAAAAGAAAACCTAAAAAAAAAACCCAAAGTGACAACTAGTTCATCTGACAAACTAATTTATACAAATACTTAAAGGGTCCACCTCTCCCTCATAAAAGATATATTTTAAGCTGGACTTTTGATGGTCCCTAATGCCAGGAATTTCAGATACTAGGGAAAACTAGCAGTCTTTTAGGGTTGGGGACTGGATGGAGAAAGAAACATATCCTTCAAATCACATCACATAGTTGATCAACTGTGCATCAGTCTACTTTTATTCCACAATAAAAATACTAGAGTTCCAGAAGAAACCATTATAGGACCATACATAAATGTGAGATTTTTATGGTGTGGGTGGAGTGAAGATCTCCAAGATCATTTTGGAAAGAGCCTTTGGCTTAGAGAAAATGTGGATTCAAATTCCAGTTCAAATATCCAAGGTCACAATCACCCTGGGGCCTCAGTTTCCTCATCTATATAATAAGGGGTCTTAGGCTAAATGGTGTCTAAATTTCTCTCCAGTTTTAAATCTACAGGTCTATGCTCCTATCCCATGACATTCATTTTACAGAAAAGGAAACCACTGAAGAACAATAAGATATGAAACAGGAAAAGATGACATAGAGACATTAAGGATTAACACCTAAAGAGATTTGACAGAAAGGGAGACAGATACCAGAAGAAACTGATTGGTCATGTCTTCCCATTACAGTTTTCTTCTCCTATAGGAAATTTATAAGAATCTGATAAAAAAAAAAGATCAAGAAATAGCTTCATATTTCAAGTTAACAAATTAACAAGTATTTATTAAGTACCTACAACATGGCAGGCCCTGCCTTAAATGTTGGGTTTAATATAGAGGAGTGGCAATTTGTATTGTTTATTTTTATTTCTGGTCCCCTAAACTTGACAGGATTAAGCAAATTTGTGAAAGATCTTTCTTTAATACAGAAGCAAACACAGAAAACTCAGGACAAGGGGATCTTTCTGTCCCTTGCTTAATATGTGTCAAAGATTTCTCAAGCATTTCTAATTATAAACCTTGGTCCCTCCAAAATGGGTAATCCTGGCAGCATGAGAGATTTGCCTTGTGTCTCAACTATTTTTCAGATGGTTTAGGTTTGGCAGAATCCCAAGTGCATTTTGCCAAGCACTCTTCCCCTAATTTCTAATCCCCTGAGTAGTTTAAGGGAAATTTCATCCATATGTTCCTGAGTCATTTACTCTGAACTCATCCTTTGGTTAAAAAGAATCATGTCCTTCTAAGCTTTCAGAGCCCGGGGAATAGCACATTTTAAGACTTGAAAGGGTCATTTCTTTAGTGAAGTACTTCCTGAATTTCCTTTAGACTTGAAAGAATGGCAGGTTTTATCCTCTGGACAAGTAGCCTTGGTTTTAGATTAATTGGTCACTACATTAATTCATGATTGGGCATAAAGATTACCTTCAGGACATTCTGATTTCCTGACTTGTCTTTTCTTTCAGCAAATTCTTCCTTTTTCAACAGACTTCTGAAACTCTGCCAGTTTTGACTGTAAGTTCATTAGGCAGAATTTACATTTGAATGATTCAGGAACTGAAGATTTTATATTAGTAATAATAATGGTCATTATTAAAATCATTTTAAATTATTTCAAAGTCCCTCTTATTCTCATTATGTGGTATTCTAAGATCACATTTAATAGGGTACAAGATCTACAAACATAACTTTTGCAAAGGTAAGGGACTATAGGTAGAGAATTTTGAATATGTTGAGACAGCTAAATGTTGTAGTGAATATAATTTTGGGCTTGGAGCCAGAAAGAGCTAAATTCAAGTCTTACCTCAATCACTTAATAGTTATTATCTTGAGCAAGTTACTTAATCTCTTTAAGCCTCCATTTCTTCATCTATAAAATGCAATTGATAATACTAGCACCTATCTTCCAGGATTGTTGTGCAGATAAAATAAGATTGCATACATATTCTTCGCAAACTTTAAAGTGTTATATAAATGCTGTTATTATTATAATTATAATATATATAGTCAAGACAGTTGAAAGTTATTTTGCTGATTTGGTCCCCCCCCCTTTAATCTGATATTACAAAGGATGATTCACTATATAGGTAGAAGGGGATTATATTTGGAAAGGAAGATAATATAAAAGCAAAAAATATCAATAGAAGTTAAAAATAATCTATGAATAATCATGATAGTAAAGGAAAGTATTTTTCCCCATTTTTGCTCAGAACTGGAATTTCCTCAGTGCATGTTTTTTCCATTCATCCAGTAACAAATAATTGAATGAATAAATGCATTAATATATTCATTAATGTATGAATGAAAAAGCATTTCTGTATCTTAAACCCTTATAGAATTGTTTGGAGAACTGAGAGATAAAATGGCTTTCTGTAGTCATGAAGCTAGGATAGTTCAGAAGCAGGATTTGAAATCAGCTCTTCCTGAGACCGAAGCTAGACTTCTATACATTTTATCTTGCTATTATTATCATCTCATTTTTCAAGCTATTTATTGAAAAAATCAAACTAAGTTTAACAGGTTAGAAACTTATGGTGGACAAGTTTCAAGCTGTTCAAAATTTGACTAGCTCTTCTCCCGCAGAGATTCTGATGAGTTAGAGGAACACGTGTAAGGTGAGTGCTAGGATTTTCAAGTGATAAAACAGCCCATCACCATGGCATTTCTAATACAACCCTCTTGTTCCCAACAGCACAGTGCCATTCTCAGTATGGAAGCTGAAAGTTACCCTGACTCATAAATATCCTGAAGAAGACGTGCATGATTTTTTTGTTTCTAAAATATTTTTTTCTGGATCATTTCACTTAAGGAAAAACATTACTGAAGAAGCCACTTACGCTTATCTTAGAAGAGAGTCAAAATGAATTTGTATTCCTTTAGCAAACACCCACTGGACATTGGGGAGAAAAGGATCTTAAAGTAGTTTAGTGATTGGTACATAGTAGGAAGTTCATAAATGTCTATTGATTGAGTGAGTGGCAAGGGCAAACCAGCCTGGGATTAACACAATGAGCCACCAGTAATGTGCACATTGAATAATCCAATGCAAGAAACTAAGTTACCTTATTTGGAAAGAGACCACATGGGAGAGATAATTCTAGTTTACAGAAGGTATGAAGATTTATAATATAAAAAGAGCACTTTTGTCTCTCATGATGACTTCCCTGCTTGATGTTCAGAGATGGAACAAAGACAAGATTATGGAAAGGGGGAGTATCTAGTTCTGACTCTGCTATTGTTTTCAGTAATCTTGCATAATTTATTTAGCAAAATCAGAAAATATGGCATTTTATGGAAGTGATTTTCTTATTAACTGGCTTATTCTCTTAAATGTCCAAGCTTATTCCTTCTTTAAGATTTATTCCCTCAGTGGAATGAAAGTTTTTTGAAGATAGGAACTATTTTGTTTCTCTCTTTGTATCCTTAGTGTCTGGCAGATTGTTGGCAATTAATAAATGTTTGTTAAATTGAATTGATTTTTGGATGGAAATCTTTCTAAAATAGAATCATACTTCCCTTCCTTCTTGGATGAAGTGTGGGTAACTAGATGGTGCAGTGGATAGAGCACCAGCCCTGGAGTCAGGAGAATATGAGTTCAAACCTGGCCTCAGACACTTGACACTGCTAGTTATGTAATGTGGAGCAAGTCACTTAACCTTGATTGCCTAACATCCAGAGCCATCTCCAGTCATCCTGATTCATATCTGTCCACAGGACCCAGATGACTCTGGAGGAGAAAGTAAGGTTGGTGATTTAGCACAGCACACCCTCACTCAGATCCAATTCACTTGTTTGTCATGGCATCACCTCCCTGATATCGTGGTCTTCTTCAAGAATCAAAGACAAACATCATTATTATCAGGGCTATTATTATTTATCATACCCAATATTTTTCAGTCCAATTCATAAACAGTCATTAGCTGCCAACTTTGTGACACAGTGGCTACAGCATTGGAGAACTAGAGTTAAAAAGCACTGAGTTCAAATCTAGTCTCAGACACATAATTGCTGTGTGATCCTGGGAAAATCATTTCATCTCTATCTGTCTCAGTTTCATCACCTAATTCAAATGATTGTTGTAAGGATCAAGTTAAACAATATTTGTATATAAGACTTTAAAGTGCTATATAAATTCTAGGAGCTATTATAATTATTTAACAATTAGGTTAGGTTTATGGGATAAAAAAATGAAATGAAGATTAGTTCCTGATCCAAAGTTTTTCTATTCTACTAGTGGGTTATTATAAAATGTTATTGTTCAGTCTTATCCAACTCTTTGGAACCCTATTTAAGTTTCCTTGGCAAAGATATTTTCTGTCTGCAGATTATTTTACAGATGAAGAATTGAAGCAAACAAGGTTAAGTGACTTACTAAGAGTCATATAGTTAGTAAGTATGAGGTCAAATTTTAACTTGGGGAGATGAGTTTTCCTGACTGCAAGCCTAGAGTTCTATCCACTGTGCCACCTAGCTGCTCCCTCTTCCTGTCTCTCTCATATATAAATACATACATACATATATATATGTATATGCATGTAAGTGGATCTATGTGTTTGTGTGTGTGTGTGTGTTTGTGTGTGTGTGTGTGTGTGTGTATATATATATATATATAATGTGTCTATTTGTATATATAGGTGCACATATAGATATATACATGCATGATAAATTGAGGAGAGAGGGCATTTAAAATTACACTGACATCACTATAAATTCTTGCTTTCTAATTTCAGCAGGGGGCATATCATTAATAATGATAGTCACTATATTTATACAGTACTTTGAGGCTTGCAAAGCATTTTGCAAATATTTTCTCATCCTCACAATAAACCTGTGAAGTTGTTCAACTACTATCATTTCCCTTTTTGTAGTTGAGGAAACTGAGGAAGGCAGGTAAAAATGACTTGTCCAGGGTCAAACAGCTAACAAGTAGCTGAGACTGGATTTCAACTCAGGTTTTCCTAATTTCAGGTTCAGCACTCTACCCCTCAAATATGCCTTTTAACATTTATTTGCTTCCAATCATCTTTCCCACAGAAGCTGTAGCAAAATTTTTCAATTAACTAAGAAGATACTGAAAGGAAACATATGCTAAGTATTTAAAAGAGAAAGAAATTCTAAGAGTAGAGGTAAAGAAAGACTGCATACTAGTAAGGGAGCACAGCTTTGGCAAAGGCCCCAAAGCAGAAAATGAAAGGACAAATTCAGAGAACAGAAAATAGGTTAGTTTGACTTAAATGAAGTTAATATATAAATTAGTTTTAATAACCTGTCTTGGTTAAACTTTTTTTTTGGAGGTAATCAGAGTTCAGGGTCACAAAGCTAGTAAGTGTCTGAGACTGTGAACTCAAGTCCTCCTGACTCCAAGACCTGTGCTTTAACCATTTCAGCACTTACCTGCTCCCCATTTAAACTTAAAAAGCTGAAGATCAGAAGGAAAAAAAAAAATGAAAGGCAAAAGAAATGGGAAATTAAAATAGCTTGATTGTATATGGGACACAACAAGGGAATAAATTTGCTATATCATTTTGTAAATGTCTTTTGATAAGAACTAAATGAATATATTACCTGATTGCTAAGGAGAAACTCATCAGTAGGGGTTCATAAACTAAATGGTTAGGATTATGCCCTTTCTCCCCCTGAATTATTCCTAAAACCCAAAGAATTACAGAATCCTTCTAGAGACCAACCAGTCAGTTCCAGTGAGAATAGAAAGAAGTAACTCAGGAAAAAAAAGTCATATTAATACTTTAAAAAAAAAACAACTTTTTCTAGATATATTCAGAGGTTCCAAGGTAGGAACAGAGAAATCAGTTGGTAGTATTAGCAAGGATTGGGTGCAGAAAGAAGAATGGCATAGAAAAACATAAAAAGTCAAGGAATTCTAG